>NC_052175.1:5596302-5724483 GCF_902713615.1 Scyliorhinus canicula
AGGTTCTTGAAACAATGATATCACACGTTATCACATCGCAACTCACCTGAACAGTTGATGAGGTCTGTGACTTAACGATATCACCCATTTGACACACAAATATTTCACCAGGCATTTGATGTGGGTCTGTGAAACAATAATATCACCCAGTTTGCACAATACAATCTCACATCTACTGTTCATGTTCAATAAAGATATCACCCAATTGACATTAAATGATCTAATTCGGACATTTGATGTGGAAATCATGATATCACCCATTGACACAAAACAATCTCACCCTGATCTTTGATATGGGCCTGCAAGTAATTATATCGCTGAGGACACATAACAATTCTCCGGAAATTTCATGTTGGCCTGTGAAATAATGCCACCAAGATGACACAAACGGTCTTCATGAATCCCGGCATCTCGAAATGCAGGTTATTTCTGTCTCTCAGAATTGATCCCAGTAGTTTTGCCCACTGAGTTTTGACTTACTGGCCTGTAGTTTTCTTGTTCATCCCTTGCTTCCTTCTTGATTATGGTACTGCATTGGCAATACTCCAGTCCTCCAGCACCTATCCTGTGTCCAGAGTTAAATTGATAATTATTGCCAGCCGCCATTGCGGGTTCCAAACAAGCAATTCGGAACGATCTATGTCTATAATAATTTTGTAAAACGTTATCAAGCCCTTCTCCCGATTAGACACACACGCCGGGCTTTCACGAGTGAAGTGTGACACCAAGTATTAATTTAGATCCCGAGGTACATCCTCTAACTGCACTGTGTACCAAATGGTTTTCCCTGTGAATCGACCATTGTTACCCATGTTAGGGACTCTCCCCGTCCTCGGGAATATCTTTCCTGCATCTACTCTGGCTGCCTCCTACTATAATTGAATAGGTTTATACTCAGTGACCCCCCCCCCTTCATCTTCCTAAACTCCAGTAACCACCTCATTATCTCATACGTCTGTCACGTGATACAGGAGTACGCCAAATAAACGTTGCTGTGCTGTCTAGAGAACGAGGATTTCCTTCCTCAGATAAGAGACGCGAAGAGCTTCAGGGAAGTAGTTACACCAAAAGACTGGAGATAATGGGTAACTGTAAGAGGAGCTGGGTAAAGCAGTCAGTGCAGGGACCCCCTGTGGGTCGTTCCCTGAGTACAAGTATACCGTTTTGGATACTTGTGGGGGGGGGGACTTGCCAGGGGTGAGCCATGGGGTACGGGCCTCTGGCACGGAGTCTGTCCCTGTTGCTCAGAATGGAAGGGGGAAGAGGTGCAGAGCATTAGTAATTAGGGACTCAATAGTCAGGTGCACAGATAGGAGATTTTGTGGGAGCGCGAGAGACTCACGGTTGGAATGTTGCCTCCCAGGTGCAAGGGTACGTGATGTGTCGGATCGTGTTTTCCGGGTCCTAAAGGGGAAGGGAGCAGCCCCAAGTCATAGCCCACATTGGCACTAACGATATAGGTAGGAAAGGGGACAAGGATGTCAGGCAGGCATTTAAGGAGCCAGGATGAATGCTCAGAGCGAGAACAAGCAGAGTTGTTATCTCTGGGTTATTGCCCGTGCCACGTGATAGTGAGACGACGAATAGGGGGAGAGAGCAATTAAACACGTGGCTGCAGGGATGGTGCAGGCGGGAGGGGTTCAGATTTCTGGATAACTGGGGCTGTTTCTGGGGAAGGGTGGGACCTCTATAGACAGGGTTGGTCTGCATCTGAACCTGAGGGGGCACCAATATCCTGGGGTGGGGGGAGAGATTTGTTAAGCTCTTAATTGTTAAACCTAATTCAGCAGGGGCATGGGAACCAGAAGATTGTAGTTTGGCATACGGAGATTGAGAGTATAGAGGTCAGGAGCACAGATTTGACTTCGCAGGAGGGTGCCAGTGTTCTGGTAGGGTGGTTTGAAGTGGTGGCTACTGCAATGCCAAGGAGTATACGAAATAAGGTAGGGGAACTGGCAGCATGGGTTGGTACTTGGGATTTCGATGTTGTGGCCATTTCAGAGACATGGAAGAGCAGGACAGGAATGGTTGTTGCGGTTTCGGTGTTAGGTGTTTAGTAAGCTCAGGAAAAGGGGGCAAAAGAAGGGGAGGTATGGCGCTGTTAGTCAAGGACAATATTACGGGTGGCCGAAAGGATGCTAGATTGGGGATCTTCTTCCGAGGTAATATGGGCTGAGGTTTAGAAACAGGAAAGGAGAGGTCATCCTGTTGGAAGTTTTCTGTAGGCCACCTGTAGGTTCAAGGGAAGTAGAGGAAAGTATGGCGAAGATGATTCTGGAAAAGAGCGAAAAGTAACAGGGGTAGTATGTTATGGAGACTTTACTTTCCAAATATTGACTGGAAATTATATATTTCGAGTACATTAGATGGGTCGTTCTTTGTACAATGTGTGCAGGAGGATTCCTGACACAATATGTTGACAGGCCAACAACAGGCGAGGGCCACATTGATTTGGTTTTGGGTAATGAACCAGGCCATGTAACAAGTATACCGTTTTGGATACTTGTGGGGGGGGGGGAGGGACTTACCAGGGGTGAGACATGGGGTACGGGCCTCTGGCACGGAGTCTGTCTCTGTTGCTCAGAAGGGAAGGGGGAAAGAGGTGCAGAGCATGAGTAATTGGGGACTCAATAGTCAGGTGCACAGATAGGAGATTTTGTGGGAGCGCGAGAGACTCACGTTTGGAATGTTGCCTCCCAGGTGCAAGGGTACGTGATGTCTCGGATCGTGTTTTCCGGGTCCTAAAGGGGAAGGGGAGCAGCCCCAAGTCATAGCCCACATTGGCACTAACGATATAGGTAGGAAAAAGGACAAGGATTACAGGCAGGCATTTAAGGAGCTAGGATGAATGCTCAGAGCGAGAACAAACAGAGTTGTTGTCTCTGGGTTGTTGCCCGTGCCACGTGATAGTAAGACGACGAATAGGGGGAGAGATCAGTTGAGCACGTGGCTGCAGGGATGGTGCAGGCGGGAGGGATTCAGATTTCTGGATAACTGGGGCTCTTTATGGGGAAGGTGGGACCTCTATAGACAGGATGGTCTACATCTGAACCTGAGGGGCACCAATATCCTGGGGGGGGGGAGATTTGTTAGAGCTCTTTGCGGGGGTTTAATCTAATTCAGCAGGGGCATGGGAACAAGGATTGTAGCTTTGGCATACGGGAGATTGAGAGTATAGAGGTCAGGAGCACAGATTTGACTTCGCAGGAGGGTGCCAGTGTTCTGGTAGGTGGTTTGAAGTGTGTCTTCTGCAATGCCAGGAGTATACGAAATAAGGTAGGGGAACTGGCAGCATGGGTTGGTACTTGGGATTTCGATGTTGTGGCCATTTCAGAGACATGGATAGAGCAGGGACAGGAATGGTTGTTGTAGGTTTCGGGGTTTAGGTGTTTTAATAAGCTCAGTGAAGGGGGCAAAAGAAGGGGAGGTATGGCGCTGTTAGTCAAGGACAATATTACGGTGGCCGAACGGATGCTAGATGGGGACTCTTCTTCCGATGTAATATGGGCTGTTAGAAACAGGAAAGGAGAGGTCATCCTGGGGAGTTTTCTGTAGGCCACCTGTAGGTTCAAGGGATGTAGAGGAAAGGATGGCGAAGATGATTCTGGAAAAGAGCGAATGTAACAGGGTAGTTGTTATGGGAGACTTTAACTTTCCAAATATTGACTGGAAAATATATATTTCGAGTACATTAGATGGGTCGTTCTTTTTACAATGTGTGCAGGAGGATTTCCTGACACAATATGTTGACAGGCCAACAAGAGGCGAGGCCACATTGGATTTGGTTTTGGGTAATGAACCAGGCCAGGTGTTAGATCTGGAGGTAGGTGAGCACTTTGGAGACAGTGACTACAATTCGGTGACCTTTACGTTAGTGATGGAAATGGATGCGTATACCCCTAGGGCAAGAGATATAGCTGGGGGAAGGGCAATTATGATGCCATTAGACTTGACTTCGGATGTGAAGGTTGGAGAAGTAGGCTGCAAGGGTAGGGCACACTGGATATGTGGAGCTTGTTCAAGGAACAGCTATTCTGGGTTCTTGATAAGTACGTACCAGTCAGGCAGGGAGGGAGGTGTCGAGCGTGGGAACCGTGGTTTACCAAATAAGTGGAATCTCTTGTTAAGAGGATGAAGGAGCCCTATGCGAAGATGAGGCGTGAAGTTTCAGTTGGGACGCTTGACAGTTACAAGAAAGCGAGGAAGGATCAAAAGAGAGAGCTAAGACGAGCAAGGAGGGGAATTGAGAAGTCTTTGGCAGGTCGGATCAAGGAAAATCCAAAAGCTTTCTATAGGTATGTCAGGAATAAAAGAATGACAAGGGTGAGAGTAGGGCCAGTGAAGGACAGTGGTGGGAAGTTGTGAGTGGAGGCTGAGGAGATAAGCGAGATACTAAATGAATACTTTTCGTCAGTATTCACTCAGGAAAAAGATGATGTTGTGGAGGAGAATGCTAAGAACCAGGCTTTTAGAATAGATGGCATTGAGGTGCGAAGGGAAGAAGTGTTGTCAATTCTGGACAAGTTGAAAATAGATAAGTCCCCGGGGCATGATGCGATTTATTCAAGGATTCTCTGGGAAGCCAGGGAAGAGATTGCTGAGCCTTTGGCTTTGATTTTTATGTCATCATTGGCTACAGGAATAGTACCAGAGGACTGCAGGATAGCAAATGTGGTCCCTTTGTTCAAGAAGGGGAGTAGAGATCACCCCGGTAACTATAGGCCGGTGAGCCTCACGTCTGTTGTCGGTAAAGTCTTGGAGAGGATTATAAGAGGTACGATTGATAATCATCTAGATATGAATAATATGATTAGGGATAGTCAGCATGGTTTTGTGAAGGGTAGGTCATGCCTCAAAAACCTTATCGAGTTCTATGAGAAGTTGACTTAACAGGTAGACGAGGGTAGAGCAGTTGATGTGGTGTACATGGATTTCAGTAAAGCGTTTGATAAGGTTCCCCACGGTCGGCTTTTGCAGAAAATACTGAGGTTGGGGATTGAGGGTGATTTAGAGATGTGGATCTGGAATTGGCTAGTTGAAAGATGACAGCGGGCGGTGGTTGATGGCAAATGTTCATTTACGAGTGGCGTACCACAAAGATCTGTTCTGGGGCCGTTGCTGTTTGTCAGTTTTATAAATGACATAGAGGAGGCAGAAGGTTGGGTGAGTAAATTTCCAGACGACACTCAAGTTGGTGGAGTTGTAGACAGTGCAGAAGGATGTTGCAGGTTACATGGGGACATAGATTAGCTGCAGAGTTGGGCTGAGACGTGGCAAATGGAGTTTAATGTAGAGAAGTGTGAGGTGATTCATTTTGGAAAGAAAAACAGGAATGCGGAATATTTGGCTAATGGTCAAATTATTGGTAGTGTGGATCAGCAGAGGGATCTCGGTGTCCATGTACATAGATCCCTGAAACTTGCCACCCAGGTTGATAGGGTTATGAAGAAGGCCTATGGTGTGTTGGCCTTTATTGGTAGAGGGATTGAGTTCCGGAGCCATGATGTCATGTTGCAGCTGTACAAAACTCTGGTACGGCCGCATTAGGAGTATTGCATACTGTTCAGGTCGCCTCATTATAGGAAGGACGTGGAAGCTTTGGAACGGGTGCAGAGGAGATTTCCAGGATGTTGCCTGGTATGGAGGCAAAATCTTATGAGAAAAGGCTGATGGACTTGAGAGTTTGTTTTCGTTAGAGAGAAGAACGTTAAGAGGTGACGTAATAAGGAATACAAAATGATCAGAGGGTTTGATAGGGAGGACAGTGAGAGCCTTCTCACGCGGATGCAGGTGGCTAGCACGAGGGGACATAGCCTTAAATTGAGGGGTAATAAGAAACAGGACAGTGGTCAGAGGTATGTTTTTTACGCAAAGAGTGGCGAGGCGGTGGAATGCCCTACCTGCAACAGTAGTCAACTTGCCAACATTTAGGGCATTTAAAAGTTTATTGGATACGCATATGGATGATAATGGCATAGTGTAGGTTAGATGGTCTTTAGTTTTTGACTTCCCATGTCTGTGCAACATCGTGGGCCGAAGGGTCTGTACTGCGCTGTATCCGTCTATGTTCTATGTTCTAACTGCACACAAAATTCCTTGTGCGGCCTCACCAAAGTCCTGTATATTTACAACAGTTAACTCCCTGCTCCTGTACTCCAATCCTTTCGCTATGAAGGTCAACATATCACCTGTATTTTACTGCGTCTGCGGCACCTACAAACTTACTTTCAATGTCCAAGCACACTGAGGTGTTGTTACACATTCCCCTCTCCCAATCAGATAATTATCTGTCTATCTGTTTTTGCGGGTAAATTAGATAATATCACATTCATCCACATTACACTGTATGTGCCATGCTTTGCCCACTCACTCAAATTGTCCATATCAGACTGAAACATCTTTGCATTCTCGTCACAGCTCACCCTCCAGCCCAGATTAGGGCCAATCAAGTATTGTAGTGGAATGAGAGGAGATAGGGGAAGCGTTAAATGGATATTTATCGTCAGTATTTACACTGGAGATAGACAATGTTGTCGAGGAGAATAGTCAGGTACTGTCGACCAGGCTAGATGGGATTGAGGTTCACAAGGAGGAGGTGTTAGCAATTTTGGAAAGTGTAAAAATAGATAGGTCCCCTGTGCCAGATGGGATTTATCCTCGGATTCTCAGGGAAGATAGGGAGGAGATTGCAGAGCCTTTGTTCTTGATCTTTATGTCGTCTTTTTCGACAGGAATAATGCCGGAAGACTGGAGAATAGCAAATGTTGTCCACGTGTTCAAGAAAGGGAATAGAGACAATCCTGTTAATTATAGACCTGTGGGCCTTACTTCGGTTGTGGGTAAAATGTTGGAAAAGGTTATAAAAGATAGGGTTCATAATCATCTTGAAATGAACAAGTTGATTAGCGATACTCAACACGGTTTTGTGAAGGGTAGGTCATGCCTCACAAACATTATTGAGTTTTTTGAGAAGGTGACCAAACAGGTGGATGAGGGTAAACCGGTTGATGTGGTGTATATGGATTTCAGTAAGGCATTTGATAATGTTCTCCACGGTACGCTATTGAAGAAAATACGGAAGTATGGGATTGAAGGTGATTTAGCGGTTTGGATCAGTAATTGGCCAGCTAAAAGAAGACAGAGGATAGTCGTTGATGTCCAATGTTCATGCTGGAATTCAGTTACTAGTGGTGTACGGCAAGGATCTGTTTTGGGGCCACTGCTGTTTGTCATTTTAATAAATGACCTGGAAGAGGGTGTAGAAGGATGCGTTAGTACATTTTCAGATGACACGAAGGTCGGTGGAGTTGTGGATAGTGCTGAAGGATGTTATAGGTTACGGAGGGACATAGATAAACTGAAGAGTTGGGCTGAGACCTGGCAGATTGAGTTTAATGCGGAAAAGTGTGAGGTGATTCACTTTGGAAGGAGGAACAGGAATGCAGAGTACTGGCCTAATTGCAAGATTCTTGGTAGTGTAGATGAACAGAGAGATATCGGCATCCAGGTACATAAATCACTGAAAGTTGCCACCCAGGTTAATAGGACTGTTAAAAAGGCATATGATGTGCTAGCCTTTATCAGTAGGGGGTTGAGTTTCGGAGCCACGAGGCCATGCTGCAGCTGTACAAAACCCTGGTGCGGCCGTACCTGAAGTGTTGTGTGCAGTTCTGGTCACCACATTATTGGAAGGATGTGGAAGCTTTGGAAAGGGTTCAGACGAGATTTACTAACGTGTTGCCTGATATGGAGGGAAGGTCTTACGAGGAAAGGCTGAGGGACTTGAGGTTTTTTTGCTTAGAGAGGAGAAGGCTGAGAGGTGACTTAATAGAGACAGATAAGATACTCAGAGGTTTAGATAGGGTGGACAGTAAGTGTCTTTTTCCTCGGATAGTGATGACCAACACGAGGGGACATAACTTTAAATTGAGGTGTGGTAGATATAGGACAGATGTCAGAGGCAGTTTCTTTACTTAGAGAGTAGTAGGTGTGTGGAACGCCCTGCCTGCAACAGCAGTAGACTCGCCAAATTTAAGGGCATTTATGTGGTCACTGGATAGACATATGGATGAAAATGGAATTTTCGAGGTCAGATAGGCTTCAGATGGTTTCACGGGTCGGCGCAACATCGAGGGCCGAAGGGCCCGTACTGCGCTGTAATGTTCTAAGTTCTATCTCCTTTAAACTTTTCCCCTCTCACCTTGAACTCGTTATCACTAGTAATTGAGACCCCACTCTGGGAAATAGCTTTTTGCTATCCACCCTCTCTATACCTCTCATGATTGTGTAGACCTCAATGAGGAGCCCCATCAACCTCCGTCTTTCAAATGAAAGTAATCTTCATCTATTCAACCTCTCTTTATAGCTAGAGTCCTCTATACTAGGCAACATCCTGGTGAACCTCCTGTGCACCTTCACCAAAGCATCAACATCCTTTTGGTAATGTGGCGACCAGAACTGGACGCAGTATTCCAAATGTGGCCGAACCACAGTCTTATACAACTGTAACATGACCTGCCACATTTTGTACTCAATACCCCTCCCGATGAAGGAAAGCATGCTGTATGCCATCTTGGCCACTCTATCAGCCTGCACAGCGACCTTCAGGGTACAATGGACCTGGACACCCAGATCACTGTCCATCATTTTTCCCTTGGCTTTTTCATTTGCCGTATAGTTCGCTCTTGAATTGGATCTTCCAAAATGCATCACCTCGCATTTTCCCGGATTGAACTCCATCTGCCTTTTCTCCGCCCAACTCTCCAATCTATATATGTTCTGCTGTATTCTCTGACAGTCCTCTTTACTATTTGCTGCTCCACCAATCTGAGCATAATCTGCAAATTTGCTAATCTGACCACCTATGTCTTCCTACAAATCATTTATGTAACTCACAAACAACAGGGGTCCCAGCACGGATCACTGTGGAACAACACTGGTCACAGTTCTCCAGTTTGAGAAACTACCTTCCACTACTACTATCTGTCTCCTGTTGCCCAGCCAGTTCTTTGTCCATCTTGCTATTACACCCTGGACCCCATGATATTTCACTTTCTCCATTAGCCGACCATGGGGAACCTTTTCCAATGCCTTACTCAAGTCCATGGATGGAACATCTCCTGTCCTTCCCTCATAAATCAACTTTGTTACTTCCTAAAATAATTCTATTAAGGTGGTAAGACATGACATTCCCTGCACAAAACCATGTTGCCTATCACTGTTAACCCCATTTCCTTCCAAATGTGAATAGATGCTGTTCCTCAATATCTTCTCCAGCAGCATCTCTGCCACTGATGTCAGGCTCACCGCTCTATAATTAATTGGATTATCCCTGCTACACTTCGTAAACAAGAGGACAACATTAGCAAATATCCAGTCCTCCGGAGCCTCAGCCGTGTCCAAGGATGCTGCAAAGATATATGTTGAGTCCCCAGCTAATTCCTCTCTCACTTCCCTCAGTAACCTGGGATAGATCTAATCAGGACCTGGGGACCTGTCCACCTTAATGCCTTTTTGAATACCCAACATATTCTCCCTCCTTCTGCCGACTTTTGTTTTAATTTTTTTTTTATAAATTTAGATTACCCAATTATTTTTTCCAATTAAGGGGCAATTTAGCGTGGCCAATCCACCTACTCTGCACATTTTTGGGTTGTGGGGGCGAAACCCACGCAGACACGGGGAGAACGTGCCAACTCCACACAGACAGTGACCCAGAGCCGGGATCGAACCTGGGACCTCAGCGCCGTGATGCGGTTGTGCTAACCACTTGGCCACCGTGCTGCCCTTTCCTTCTGCCGACTTGACCGAGAGACTTAAAACATCTCTCCCTATCCTTAACATCTGTCATGTCCCTCTCCTCGGTGAATACTGATTCAAAGTGCTCGTTAAGAATCTCACCCATGTTCTCTGATTCCAAGCATAACTTTCCTCCTGTGTCCTTGAGTTGGCCAACACTCTATCTTGCTCACTTAGCCTCTTGATCCTTATATATGAATAAAAGGCTTTGCGATTTTCCTTAACCCTGTTTACTAAAGATATGTCATGACCCCCTTAGCCCTCTTGCATCCTCGATTCAGGTTCGTCCTACATTCCCGATATCCTTCCAAAGCTTCGTCTCTCTTCAGTCGCCTAGACGTTATGTATACTTCCTTTTTCCTCTTGGCTAGTCTCAGAATTTCACCTGTAATCCATGGTTCCCTAATCTTGCCATTTCTATCGCTCGTTTTCACAGGGACATGTGTGTCCTGCACTCTAATCAACATCTCTTTAATAGCCTCCCACATATCAAACATGGATTTACCTTGAAACAAATGCTCACAATTCACATTCCCCAGCTCCTGCCGAATTTTGGTATAGTTGGCCTTCCCCCAATTTAGCACTCTTCCTTTAGGACCACTCTCGACTTTGTCCATGAGTACTCTAAAACCTACGGAATTGTGATCGCTATTTCCAAAGTAATGCCCGACTGAAACGTCAACCACCTGGCCGGGCTCATACCCCAACACCAGGTCCAGTATGGCCCCTTCCCGAGTCGGACTATTTACTCTAGAAAGCCTCCTGGATGTTCCTTAACATTCTGTTCCATCTAGATATCTGACACTAAGTGTATCCCAGATAATGTTGGGGAAATTAATCTCCTATCACCACCACCCTGTTGCTCCTACATCTTTCCATAATATGTTTATATATTTGTACCTATATCTCACTCTCGCTGTTGGTTGTGTAGTACAGCCCCAATATTGTTACCACAACCTTCCTATTTCTGAGCTCTGCCCATATCGCCTCTCTGCTCGAGTCCTCCATAGTGACCTCATTTAGCACAGCCGTGATATCCTCTCTGACCTGTAATGCAACTACTCGATCCCTTGTACACGCCCCCCTTTCTATTCCGCCTGAAGCATCGATATATTGTGATATTTAGTTGCCAATCATGCCCTCCCCTCAACCAAGTCTCCGTAACAGCAATAACATCATACTCCCAGGTACTAATCCAAGCCCTAACTTCATTTGTCTTTCCTACTGCACTTCTTACATTAAAACAAATGCAACTAAGACCACCACTCACATTTGCGTCCATCATCTTGTCCCTGCCTACTCTTCCCCTTAGTCACTCTGACGTCATGAACTAATTCCTTACAGGCTTTAGTGCTACCTCCTTACTGTCCACTAACCTCCTCATTTGATTACATCCCACTGCCACATTAGTTTCAACCCTCCCCATCAGCGTTATCAGAACCACCCACAAGAACATTGGTTCCTGTCCGGGCCAGGTGTCGACCGTCCAATTTGTAGTAGTCCCACCTCCCACAGAACTGGTCACAATGTCGCTAAAATCTGGAGCCCTCCCTCCTGTACCATCCCTCAAGCCAAGCATTCATCCTGCCTATTCTTTCATTTCTACTCTGACTACCACGTGGCACTGGTTGTAATCCTGAGATTACTACCTCTGAGGTCCGACTTTTTTACTTGGCTCCTAACTCCCTAAATTTTGCTTGTAGGACCTCATCCCGTTTTTTTTTACCAATATCATTGGTTCCTATATGCACCATGACAACTGGCCGTTCACCCTCCCCCTTCAGAATGTTCTGCAGCCGATCTGGGTCATCCCTGATCCGTGCACCTGGGAGGCATCATACCATTCTGGGAGTCTCGTTTTCGACATCAGAACCGCCTATCTACCCTGACAATTGAATCCCCTGTGGCTATAGCCCTTCAATTCTTTTTCCCGCCCTTCTGTACAGCAGGGCAGGTAACGGTGCCATGAAGGCAGCTACTGCTGCCTTCACCACGTGACCCATCTCCCCAACAGTATCCAAAATGGAATACCTGTTTTGGAGTGAGATAACCGCAGGGGACACCTGCACTGCCTTCCTGCTTTTTCTATGCCTTTTGGTCGCTCATTCCCTTTCTACCTCAGCAATCCTAACCTGTGGTGTGATCAATTCGCTAAACGTGCTATGAACGACCACCTCAGCATCGTGCATGCTCCAAAGCGAGTCCATCCGCAGCTCCAGAGCCGTTCTGCTGTCTAACAAGAGCTGCAGCTGGACACACGTGAAGCAACCAGGGATATCAGCCACATCCCTGAGCTCCCACATTGAGCAAGAGGAGCATAACTCGGGTCTGAGATCTCCTGCCATTATTAATCTTATGCTTAACTGAGTCCAACTATAATATCAAACTTATTATGAATGAAAAAGGAAAAAGGAAAAAAAATGTTACCAATACCAATCACACCTTCCCTTATAAACGCACCTCAGGGAAAAAAAACAACTACTTACCAGTCAACAGCCAATCACTTGTCTGCCGACTGTAACGTCACGATTCAACGACTTTCTACTTCTCCCTGCCCTCGAGTCTCCCTCTTGATCTTTACTCGGCTGGGATCACAACAGTGATTGTTTTTTTGGTTAGAGGAGGAGGTATGGAGGGACGTGTTTGGGGTTTAACTCACTTGACAACAGCTCCAATACAAACACACTTCTGGATACAGTGACCGCAATGCATGATGCAAATTTTCCACGCAACAGCCAACCAACGGCTCCGCTCTGCTGCCCTCTGCTGGATGCTTCCCTTCACGTGAACACGGAGGGTGTCTTGCTCAGGTACAACTTCTGGATACAATGACCGCAATGCACTGATGCAAATTTTACCGACAACAGCTAATCAGCGGCTCCGCTCCGCTGACCTCTGCTGGATATTTACTTTCACTTGAACACGGAGGGTGTCTTGCTCATGTACAATTTCTGGATGCAGTTACCGTACTGCACTGATGCTAATTTTCCCCGAAACAGCCAATCAGTGGCTCGGCGCTGCTGCCCTCTGCTGGGTGAATTCGTTTTAGGATTGGTTGTCGGAGAGCACTTTGGAGAAAGTGACCACAATTCGGTGACTTTCACTATAGCAATGGAGAGAGATAGGAACATTCGGCAGGGAAACTTTTATAACTGGGAAAATGGTAATTACGATGCGATTAGGCAAGCATTGGCGAGCATAAAATGGAAAAAGGAACTGTCAGGGATAGGCACAATTGAGATGTGGAGCTTGTTCAAAGAGCAAATACTGCCTGTCCTTGATAAGTATGTCCATCTCAGGCAGGGAGGAAATGTTCGAGTCAGGGAACCATGGTTTACAAACGAGGATGAATGTCTTGTCAAGAGGAAGAAGGGACTTATGTAAGGATGAGAAAACAAGGTTCAGTTAGGGCACTTGAACGATACAAGACAGCTTGGAAGGAGCTCAAAGAAAGGGTTAGGAGAGATAAGAGGGGGCATGAGAAGACCTTGGCCGGTAGGATCAAGGATAACACCAATACTTTTTACACTTATGTGTGGAATAAAAAGATGACCAAGGTGAAGTTAGGACCGGTCAAGGACAGGAGTAGGAACGTGTGCTTGAAATCTGAAGATATAGGAGAGGCCGTAACTGAACACTTTTCTTCTGTGTTCACAACGGAGATGGGCTATGTTGTTGAGGAGGATAGTGCGATACAGGCTGGTAGGCTGGAGGAGGTAGACATTCGGAAGGAAAATGTGTTAGAAATTTTGAGAAGCCTCAGGATAGTTGTCCCCTGGACCTGATGGGATATATCCTAGGACAGTTTGGGAGACGAGGGATGAGATTGCAGAGCCTTTGGCTTTGATCTTTATGTCCTCACTGTCTACATGAAAAGTGCTAGAAGACAGGAGAGAGGCGAATGTTTTTCCTTGTTCAAAAAAGGGAATAGGCATAACCCTGGGAATTATAGGCGGATTAGTCTCACTTCGGTCATCGGTAAATTATTTGAAAGGCTCCTGAGGGACTGGATTTTTGATCAGTTGGAAATATACAGCTTAATCCAGGGTAGTCAACACGGATTTATGAGGGGTAAGTTTTGCCTCACAAATTTGATTGTATTCTTTGAGGAGGGAACTAAGTACATAGATGAAGGTCGAGTAGTTAATGTCGTATATATGGATTTTAGTAAAGCGTCGATAAGGTGCCCCATGGTCGGCTCATGCAGAAAGTAAGGAGGCATGGCATAGAGGAAAATTAGGCCGATTGGTTCAGTAACTGGCTATCACATTGAAGACAGAGGGTGGTGGTAGATGGTAATTTTTCAACCTGGTTCACAGTCCCCAGTGGTATACCACAGGGATCAGTGCTGGGTGTTCTGCTGTTTGCGATTTTTATCAATGACTTGAATGATGGAGTTGAAGGTTGGGTTAGTAAGTTTGCTGATCACACCAAGATTAATGGAGTAGTGGATAATGTGGAGGGCTGTTGTCGGCTGCGAAGAGACATTGATATGATTCCGAGCTGGGCTGAAAAATGGCAGATGGAGTTTAACCCTGATAAGTATGACTTGATTCGTTTTTGTCGGACAAATTTGAATGTGGATTACAGGGTTAACGGCAGGATTCTGAAGAATGTGGAGGAGCAGAGATATCTCGGAGTTCATATCCAGAGATCTTTGAAAGTTGCCACTCAAATGGATAGAGCCGTGAATAAAGCCTACACTGTGTTCGCATAATTTATAAACAGGGGGATTGAGTTTAAGAGCCGTGAGGTTATGCTGCAACTGTACAGGACCTTGGTTAGACCGCATTTGGAGTATTGTGTGCAGTTCTGGTCATCTCATTCTAGGAAGGACGTGGCAGCTTTTGTAAAGGGAACAAAGGAGTTTTACTAGGATGCTGCTGGATTGGTGGTTGGGTATTATGAAGAAAGATTAAGGGAGTTATGGCTTTTCCCATTGGAGCAAAGGACGATGAGAGGTGACTTAATTGAGGTGTATAACATGATGCGAGGGATAGATATTGTGGTCGTTCAGTGACTTTTTCCTCGATTGGTTGTAGCTGTGACAAGGGAGAATAACTATAAGTTTCATGGTGGAAGATATGGGAGGGATGTCAGAGGCAGGTTCTTTACTCAGGGAGAGGTTGGGGCGTGCAAGGCACTCCCAGCTATGGTAGTGGCGTCGGAGACTTTAGGGCCTTTCAAGCGGTTCTTGGACAGGTATATGGAATGCACGAGAGTGATTGGGAGTAGGATGATTTGATATTAGAATCAGACTAGTTCGGCACATCATCGTGGGCCGAAGTGCCTGTGCTGTGCTGTACAGTTCTATGTTCTATGTTAAACCCAATCCTTGCCAACACGTTTCCAATGACGTATGCTAATATATTCCACAATCGTTTAAGATTGATTTGAACACAGCTCCAGAATTATCTTTCCAACTATCTGACGCACTTGAGACAGAAATTCCAACACGGAACATTCGGCTGAAATGTTTGTCTACATCGAGATTCAGCTTGAGAGAGATTTTAAAGTTGCGATGGTGGGGGTGGGGGTGGGGGGGGGGGCGGTGGTGGGGGTGGTGGTGGGTGCTGTTGGGGGTGGTTGCAGTGTGGAAGTCGGTGGACGGAGCGGAAATGGGGTAATATGCTTCGAACTGAATAAATATGGAATGGAGAAAATAAATGGTTTTGAAATGCTTTTCTCGTCATCGGAATATTCAGCAATCATTCTCCCGTGTTTTGTGTCAATGAAAATCGTGTAGCAAGGTACAGATTAAAGCGCCTTCGGGCCGGATATTAGAACACTATATACTTACTGGTGGACTGGGCGTTTACAGTAAGCCTCCAAACAGCCAGCGGAAGATAGAAGAGCGGATATGTAGGCAGGTTTTGGAAAATTGTAAATGCAACAGGATTGGTGTGGTGGGTGATATTAACTTCCCCTTTATTGACAAGGACTCACTTAGTGATAGGAACTTGTTTGGGCAGGGTTTGAAAGGGTCATCCAGGAGTTCCTCTTGAAACAATATGTAGATAGTCCAACTCAAACTGGATCAGGTATTATTGAATGTGACCTGGCATGTTGGAAGTTCCTTTGGGAAAATTTCGGGAACAGTGACCATGATTCTGCAAGTTTTAAGGTACTTTTTGATAAATATAAGAGCAGCCCTCGGGTAAAGGTGCTAATTTTGGGGAAGGCTAATTATAACAATATTCGGTGGGAACCAAAGGTTGCAAAGTAATGTTTGAGTGCAAATCAACATCTGGCACGTGGGAGAATCTCTAATATCAGTTGATAGCAATTTCTGACGCGCAGTTACCTGTTAGGAAGGAGGATAATTATGGACATTTTAGGGAGCGTTGGACAACGAAAGCAATTTTTAGCCTAGCCCCAAAGTAAAAATGGAGCATTTGCGAGGGGTACAAGGCTGGGAACAGAGGATGCCCGTGAGGAATATAAGGACTCAGGATAGCTAACATGGGGAATCAGTATTAGAGAAAATCCCAAAGTTTTTACACATATATAAAGAGCAAGAGTATGGTGAGGGAAAGTATTGGCCCAGTCAAGGACAGGGAAGGGAATTTATCCGCAGAACCAGAAGAAATGGGTGAGGGACTGAATGAGAACTTTGCACCAGTATTACCCAAGAGAATGAAATGGTGGATGATGAGTCTGGGATAGTCAAGGTGACATTAATATCAAAAAGGAGGAGGTTTTGGGCGTTTTGAAAAACATGAATGGATAAAGGTCCCCAGGATCTGATGGGATCTACCTCAGAATAATGAGCGAGAGAAGGTAGGAACCTGCTGGGGCGTCGTTGACAGATATCTTTGTATCCTGTCTGGCTACAGGTTAGGTTCCAGATTAATGGAGAATAGCGAATGTTGTTCCTTTGTTCAAGAAGAGTATCAAGGATAATCTAATAAAGTACAGTTCGATGGGCCTTACGTCAGTGATAGGGAAATTATTGGAGAGGATACTTCTAGACAGGATTTAATGTGATCTGGAAGTAAGTGTACCTATTAGCGAGAGGCAACATCGTTTGGTGAAGGGTAGGTCGTGTGTCACTAACTTGATCGAGTTTTTCGCGGTTCGATAAAGATAGGGAAGTGGATGTTGTCTACTTAGACTTCTGAAAGGCCTTTGAGAAGGACCCTCGTGGCATGCAGCTACAGAAAATATAAATCATGCTGAATCAGAGGTGATCTGGGAAGACGGATACCCAACTGGCTCGGTCATAGAAGACAGAACAGCAGGGATAGGGTTTTTTCCTGATCGGAGAGCTGTGATCAGTGGTGTTCCGAAGCAATAAGTTCTGGGACCTTTGTTGTTCATCGTACATATAAAATAATTTTGAGGAAAATGTAACATGAATGATTAGTAAGTTTGTGGATGACACAAAGGTTGGTGGGATTGCGGATAGTAACATAGAGTGCAAGTGGATGCACCATTATTTCGATAGTTTGGAGACTTGGCGGAGATATCGCAGATGGAGTTTAATCCGAACAATTGTGAGGTAATGCATTTTGGAAGGTCTAATATAGGTGAGAAATATCCAGTAAATTACAGAACTCTTAATATTATTGATGGACAGATTGTTCTTTGTGTACAGGTCCACAAGTAACTGAAAGTGACAACGTAACTGGTAGTCAAGAAGGTATTACTTCATAGGCCAGGGCATTGAGTATGAAAATTGGCAAGTCATCGTGCAGCTGTGTCGAACCTTAGTTCGGCCACATTTGGAATTTACTGTTCAATTCTGTTCTCCACATTCCCAAAAAGATGTGAAAGCTTTGCGGGGAATACAGCAGATGTTTACCAGGATGTTGGCTGGTATTGAGCGAATTAGCTATGAGGAGAGGTTGGATTCATTCGGTTTTCTGTAACTGGAACGATGGAGTTTGAGGGGCGATCTATTTGTGACCTAACAAATTATGAGGGGCATGGACAGAGTGAATAGTCAGAAACTTTTTCCCCATGATGCAAGAGTCAATTACTGAGGAATACAAGTTTAAGATGTGACAGGCAAAGTTTAGAGCTGATATGCGAGGAAAGTTTTTTTTGCACAGAGGGAAGAGGGTGACTGGAACTCTCTATCAGAGGAGGTGGTGAAAGCAGGCACAATAGTGAAGTTACAGGCCCGTCTTGACAAATACATAAATTGGATGGGAATAGTCGGATGTGAATTCCGGAAGTGCATACGTTTTTAGTTTCGGCAGGTACTATGGTCGACGCATGCTTGGAGGGCCGTCGGGCCTGTTCTTGTGCTGTACTTTTCTTTGATCTTTGTTCTTTGTTCTATACATTTTGGTGTGCAGGGCACTATTTCAAAATGTATGATTGACACACAACCTGGAATACGGCGCACAACGAGGATAAGGAAGGAAATAATCTTCTTCAGGACAGAGATAGGTTGGTGCAAAGGACAGACACAAGCAGATCACATGTACTGCAGAAAATTATGAAGTGATTCAGTTTGGTCGGAAGAACACCGGGAAAATCAGACATTAAATAATGTTTGCAATTCTAAACGTAGTTCAAAGCAACAGTGACCTGTTTGAGTAAATTCATAATTGAAAGTGACACAACAGGTCAAGACAGCTTAATAAATCGTACGCTCGATGTAATTAATAGGGGTAGAGAAAACAATGGAATAAAACGTTTTTATACAAAACCATTTGAAACAGATATCAATATCATTTGTTCATCGGATGCAGACATCCCGAGAAAGGCTGCATTTATTTACGACCCATAATAGCTCTTGAGAAGATGATAGTGCGATGTCCTCCTGACGTTTTGCAATCAATGTTGTGTGAGTAAACGCACAGCACTTTCGGGAAGTTATCTCCCGGATTTTTAACAAGCGACAGAGAAGGTTATGCTGTTCCAGGTCAGAATATTGTGTTCTAAAAGAGATAGCTCAGGAGATTGTGGAGGCATTGGTGACGATCTTTCCTGAATCGCTGGCGGCATGAAGAGTCCCAGAGGAATGGAAAATGGCTAATGTTAAACCCATGTTTAAGACGGGAGGGTGGCAGGAGATGAGAAATTATAGGCCAGTTAGCCTGACTTCGGGTATTGGTAACATTTTAGAATCCACTATTAAGACCATAAGACCATAAGACATAGGAGTGGAAGTAATGCCATTCGGCCCATCGAGTCCACTCCGCCATTCAATCATGGCTGATGGGCATTTCAACTCCACCGACCAGCATTCTCCCCGTAGCCCTTAATTCCTCGCGACATCAACAATTTATCTATCTCTGCCTTGAAGCCATTTAGCGTCCCGGCCTCCACTGCACTCCGCGGCAATGAATTCCACAGGCCCACAACTCTCTGGCTGAAGAAATGTCTCCGCATTTCTGTTCTGAATTTACCCCTCTAACTCTAAGGCTGTGCCCACGGGCCCTCGTCTCCTCGCCTAACGGAAACAGTTTCTTTGCGTCCATCCTTTCTAAGCCATGTATTATCTTGTAAGTTTCTATTAGATCTCCCCTTACCTTCTAAACTCCAATGAATACAATCCCAGGATCCTCAGCCGTTCATCATATGTTAGACCCGCCATTCCAGGGATCATCCGTGTGAATCTCCACTGGACATGCTCCAGTGCCAGTATGTCCTTCCTGAGATGTCCCAAAACTGGACACAGTACTCCAAATGGGGCCTAACCAGAGCCTTATTAAGTTTCAGTAGCACATCTCTGCTTTTATATTCCAACCCTCTTGAGATAAATGACAACATTGCATTCGCTTTCTTAATCACAGATTCAACCTGCATGTTTACCTTTAGGGAATCCTCGACTAGCACTCCCAGATCCCTTTGTACTTTGGCATTATGCATTTTCTCACCGTTTAGAAATTAGTCTATGCTTGGATTCTTTTTTCCAAAGTGCAAGACCTCACATTTTCTCACGTTGAATTGCATCAGCCATTTCCTGCACCACTCTCCCAAACTGTCTAGATCCTTCTGCAGCCTCCCCACATACTCAGCACTACCTGCCTGACTACCTAACTTCGTATCATCGGCAAACTTCGCTAGAATGCCCCCAGTCCCTTCATCCAGGTCATTAATATATATGGTGAACAGCTGCGGCCCCAATACTGAACCCTGTGGGACACCGCTGGTCACCGGCTGCCATTCCGAAAAAGACCCTTTTAACCCAACTCTCTGCCTTCTGTCAGACAGCCAATCCTCAACCCATGCCAGTAGCTCACCTCGAACACCATGGGCCCTCACCTTACTCAGCAGCCTCCTGTGTGGCACCTTATGGAAGCCTTTTGGAAATCCAGATAGACCACATCCACTGGGTTTCCCTGGTCTAATCTACTTGTCACCTGCACAAAGAATTCTAACAGGTTCGTCAGGCACGACCTCCCCTTACTAAATCCATGTTGACTTGTTCTAATCCGACCCTGCTCTTACAAGAATTTAGAAATCTCATCCTTAACGATCGATTCTAGAAATTTACCAACGACCGAGGTTAGGCTAATTGGCCTAAAATTTTCCATCTTTTGTCTTGATCCTTTATTGAACAAGGGGGTTACAACAGCGATCTTCCAATCGTCGGGGACTTTCCCTGACTCCAGTGATTTATGAAAGATCTCAACCAACGGTTCCGCTATTTCTTCAGCCACCTCCCTCAGAACTCAAGGATGTAGCCCATCGGGGCCAGGAGATTTGTCAATTTTAAGACCTTTAAGCTTTTTTAGCACCATCTCTTTTGTAATGGCAACCATACTCAACTCAGCCCCCTGGCCCTCTATAATTTTTTGGGATATTACTCATGTCTTCCACTGTGAAGACAGACGCAAAGTACTTATTAAGTTCTGCAGCCATTTCCTCGTCTCCCATCACTAGCCTTCCGGAATCAGTTTGAATTGGCCCAATGCCTACTTTGGCCTGTCGTTTGTGTCTTATGTATTGAAAGAAACTTTTACTATCATTTCTTATATTACTCGCTAGCCTGCCTTCATATTTGATCCTCTCCTTCCTTATTTGTCTCTTTGATAACCTCTGTTTGTTTTTGTACCTTCCCAATCTTCTGATTTCCCAGTGCTTTTGGCCACTTTACAGGATCTGTCTTTTTCTTTGATACATTTCCTGACCTCCTTTTTCAGCCATGGCTGTCTAATCCCTCCCCTGATAATCTTTCTTTTCTTGGGGATGAACCTCTGTACAGTGTCCTCAATTATGCATACAAACTCCTGCCATTTTTGCTCTGCTGTCTTCCCAACTAGACTCTGCTTCCAGTCGATTTTCGCCAGTTCCTCTCTCATGCCCTCGTAATTACCTTTATTTAACTGTGATGTGGAGATGCCGGCGTTGGACTGGGGTGAGCACAGTAAGAAGTCTTACAACACCAGGTTAAAGTCCAACAGGTTTGTTTCAAACACGAGCTTTCGGAGCACGGCTCCTTCTTCAGGTGAATGGAAAGGCTTGTTCCAGAAATGTTTATATAGACACAGTCAGAGATGCCCCGGAATGCGAGCACCTGCAGGCAATCAAATCATCAAAGATGCAGAGAGAGAGGTAACTCCAGGTTAAAGAGGTGTGAATTGTCCCAAGCCAGTTCAGTCGGTAGGCCTCTGCAAGTCCAGGCTTGTTGGTGGGGGCCGAATGTAATGCGACATGAATCCCAGATCCCGGTTGAGTCCGCATTCATGCGTGCGGAACTTAGCTATAAGTTTTTGCTCAGCAATTTTGCGTTGTCGTGTCTCCTGAAGGCCTCCTTGTAGAATGCTGACCCGGAGATCAGAGGCTGAATGTCCTTGACTGCTGAAGTGTTCCCCAACTGGAAGGGAACAGTCCTGCCTGTTGATAGTCGCACGATGCCCGTTTATTCGTTGTCGCAGTGTCTGCATGGTCTCGCCAATGTACCACGCTTCGGGACATCCTTTCCTGCAGCGTATGAGGTAGACTACATTGGTCGAGTCGCACGAGTATGCGCCGCGTACCTGGTGGGTGGTGTTTCCACGTGTAATGGTGGTGTCCATGTCGATGACATGGTGTCCATGTCGATTATTTAACTGTAACACCATTACATCCGATTTTGCCTTCTCTCTTTCAAACTGCAGACTGAACTCAACCATATTATGATCGCTGCTTCCTAAGTGTTCTCTTACTTTCAGATCTTTTATAAAGTCTGGTTCATTACATAGCACTAGGTCCATAATAGCCTGCTCCCTTGTGGGCTCCATGACAAGCTGTTCCAAAAAGCCATCTTGTAAGCATTCCATTAATTCCTTTTCTTTGGATCCACTGGCTACGTTATTTACCCAAACCACCTGCATATTGAAGTCCCCCATGATCACCGTGGCCTTGCCTTTCTGACATGCCTTTTCTATTTCCCGGTACATGTTGCGCCTCTGGTCCTGACCACTGTTAGGAGGTCTGTACATAACTCCCATTATGGTTTTTTAGCCTTTCTGGTTCCTCAATTCTACCCACACAGACTCCACATCATCCGACCCTATGTCGTTTAGTGCCATATATTTAATTTTGTTCTTAACTAACAAGGCAACCGCACCCACACGGCCCACCTCCCTGACTATTCGATAGGTTGTATATCCTTGGATGTTTAACTGCCAGTCCTGAACCCCCTGCAGCCATGTCTCTGTGATGCCTACCACATCGTAATCATGCACGATGATCTGTGCCATTAGTTCGTCCACTTTGTTACAAATGCTACGAGCATTCAGGTGAAGTGCCTTAATGCTAACTTTCTTATCATTACAGATATTGGAAGTCCTAAGATGTACAAAGTTATCCTTCCTTTTTGTTGAATTCCTAGTCTGCCTCAATCTTAAATCCACCTGCCTACATGTTATCCTCCTGCGTATCTTGCCATTGAACTCTATGCTCCCTGTCGCTTTCACTTTCCCTTCCCCCCAACTCAGAAGTTGAAAGTCCTACTGACCACCCTATTTATCCTCTTCGCTAGAACACTGGTTCCAGATCGGTTCAGGTGGAGACCCTCCCAACGGTACAGATCCCCCCCGGTTCCAAAACTGATGCCAATGTCCCATGAAGTGGAATCCCTCTTTCCCACACCAATCCCTTAGCCACCTGTTTACTTCCCTAATTTTCTTGTCCCTATGCCAATTGGCACGTGGCTCGGGCAGTAATCCGGAGATTATGACCCTTGAGGAACTGTATTTCAGTTTTCTTCCTAGTGCTTGATAGTCCCCGAACGGGTCCTCCACCATAACTTTACCTATGTTGTTAGTCCCAACGTGGACCACAACAACTGGATCGTCCCCCTCCCGCTCCAATATCCTTTCAAGCCGGTCAGAGATGTCCCGCACCCTGGCACCGGGCAGGCAACACACCATGTGAGAATCCCGATCCGGCTTGCATAGGATACTATCTGTCCCCCTAATTATAGAATCCCCTATAACAACTACTTGTCTTTTTACTCCCCCTCTTGAATGACGTTCTGCACCATGGTACCGTGGTCAGCTGGCTCATCCTGTCCAGAGCCCTTTTCCTCATCCATACAGGGAGCAAGAGTCTCATACCTGTTGGACAAGGTCAAGGTCTGAGGCTTCTGCACTCCTGAACTCAGGGTCCCCCTGCCTGCCTCACTATCAGTCACACTCTGAAGTCCCTGATCACTTACTGAATGTGAATTACTTAATCTCCCATGTGTGACTGCCTCATGAAACAAAGTGTCCAGGTAACTCTCCCCCTCCCGGATGTGCCGCAGAGTTTGAAGCTCAGATTCCAGATCATCAACTCTGAGCCGGTGTTCTTCTAGCAACCAACACTTGCTGAAGATGTGGTCATTGTCATTCACAAGGGGAACAGCCAGCTCCCACATCATACAGCTACAGCACATCACCTGCCCAGCCATCTCTGATTAGTTAATTAATTTATTACTTTGTTAAATTTATTAAAGATGAGATCGCGGAGTACTTGGATGTGCATGATAAAATAGGACTGAGTCAGCACGGCGTCGTCTAGGGTAAGTCATGTCTGACAAATCTGAGAGCAGCACGGTGGCCTAGTGGTTAGCACAACCTCCTCACGGCGCTGAGGTCCCAGGTTCGATCCCGGCTCTGGTTCACTGTCCGTGTGGAGTTTGCACATTCTCCCCGTGTTTGCGTGGGTTTCGCCCCCACAACCCAAAAATGTTGAGAGGAGTGGATTGGCCATGCTAAATTGCCCCTTAATTGGAAAATTAATTGGGTAATCTAAATTTATTTAAAAAAAATGTCTGACAAATCTGTCAGACTACTTTCAGGAAGAATCACGGAAGTTAGACAAAGGAGAACCAATGCACGTGATTTATTTAGATTTCCAGAAGGCCGTTGACAAGGTGCCACATAATGGACTTTTAAATAAGTTAAGAGCCCATGGTGTTAAACGTAAGATCCTGCCATTGATATAGGATTGGTTGACTGGTAGAACGCAGAGAGTAGCGATAATGGGGTCTCCTTCAGGGTAGCAGCCGTTGACTAGAGGTGTAACACAGGGGTCGGTGCGAGGAACCACAACTTTTTACAATGTACATTAATGATCTGGAGGAAGGAACTGAAGGCACTGTTGCAAAGTTTGCAGATGATACAAGAGGGGCAGGTAGTATTGAGCAAAACAGGCGGGCTGCAGAAATACTTGGTCAGCTTAGGAGAGTGGGCAAAGAAGTGACAGATGGAATACACTGTGGAAAAGAGTGAGGTTTTGCACTTTGGAAGGAGAAACGGAGACATAAAATATTTTCTAAATAGGAAGGTGGCAATCAGAAGCACAAAGGGCTTGGGAGTCCTTGTTCATGATTCTCTCAAGGTTAACGTGCAGGTCCAGTCTGCAGTGTAGCAGGCAAATATACTGTTCGCATTCATGTCGAGAGGGCTAGAATACAAGATTCAGAGGACAGCATCTCAGACTAAGTGTACAATCCAAAAATAAAACAGAGATGAGGAAGAATTTCTGAAACCAGTGCGTGGCGAATCTGTGCAACTGTTTTCCGCAGAACGCAGTGGAGGCCAAATCACTCAGTGTCTTTAACTCAGATATTGAAAGGCTTTGCATCAATAAGTGGACCCGGGTTATGGGGAGATGGCAGGACAATGCGTTTGAAAAGAATATACCATGATTGAATGGCGGAGCAGAAGCGATGGACCGAGTGACCTAAATCTGCTCCTGTGCCTAATGGTCTTATGGTTCTCACACACGCTCTCACATATTCTCACTCACAGATGCTCTCACACACTGGCTCTCAGACACGCTCTCACGCACTGTGTCTCTCACATTCCTGCTCTCGTACATGCTCACAGACCTTCTCTCACACTCTGGTTCTCACACTCCAGCACATAATCACCAGCTCAATTTACATTGATGATTTGGATTGTTCACAATTTACATTACATTGATGATTTGGAGTTGGGGACCAAGGGCAATGTGTCCAAGTTTGCAGATGACACTAAGATGAGTGGTAAAGCGAAAAGTGCAGAGGATACTGGAAGTCTGCAGAGGGATTTGGATAGGTTAAGTGAATGGGCTCGGGTCTGGCAGATGGAATACAATGTTGACAAATGTGAGGTTCTCCATTTTGGTAGGAATAACAGCAAACGGGATTATTATATAAACGATAAAATATTAAAGCATGCCGCTGTTCAGAGAGACTTGGGTGTGCTAGTGCATGAGTCACAGAAGGTTGGTTTACAAGTGCAACAGGTGATTAAGAAGGCAAATGGAATTTTGTCCTTCATTGCTAGAGGGATGGAGTTTAAGACTAGGGAGGTTATGTTGCAATTGTATAAGGTGTTAGTGCGGCCACACCTGGAGTATTGTGTTCAGTTTTGGTCTCCTTACTTGAGAAAGGACGTACTGGCGCTGGAGGGTGTGCAGAGGAGATTCACTAGGTTAATCCCAGAGCTGAAGGGGTTGGATTATGAGGAGAGCTTGAGTAGACTGGGACTGTACTTGTTGGAATTTAGAAGGATGAGGGGGGATCTTATAGAAACATTTAATATTATGAAGGGAATAGATAGGATAGATGCGGGCAGGTTGTTTCCACTGGCGGGTGACAGCAGAACTAGGGGGCATAGCCTCAAAATAAGGGGAAGTAGATTTAGGACTGAGTTTAGGAGGAACTTCTTCACCCAAAGGGTTGTGAATCTATGGAATTCCTTGCCCAGTGAAGCAGTTGAGGCTCCTTCATTACATGTTTTTAAGGTAAAGATAGATAGTTTTTTGAAGAATAAAAGGATTAAGGGTTATGGTGTTCGGGCCGGAAAGTGGAGCTGAGTCCACAAAAGATCAGCCATGATCTAATTGAATGGCGGAGCAGGCTCGAGGGGCCAGATGGCCTACTCCTGCTCCTAGTTCTTATGTTCTTATGTTCTTATGCTCTCACACACGCTGTCACGCCAGCTCTCATAGACGCTCTCAGAAGGCTCTGAAACACACACACCTATGCTCTCGCACCAGCACTCATACATGTGCTTTCACCCTCGCTCTCACAATCCAGTTCTCACACGCACTGCAACACACATTCTAACACATGTTCCGGCGCACGTTCGCACGTTCGCACACAGGCTCTCACAGTCCACCTCTCACACATGCGCTCACTATCTAGCTCTCACAAAGGCCCTTTCCCTCCAGCTCTCACAGAGCCTCTTACCCTCCAGGTCTCACAAAGGCTCTCCCAGACGCTCTCACATACCCGCACCAACACGCTCTTTTCCTCCGGCTCTCCCACACGCTCTCACTCTCCAGCCCTCACACCGGCTCTCAAACACGCTCAAATACACACTCACTCGCTTTCACACTCTCACAAACGCTCTCAGATTCCGGCTCTCACACAATGTCTCTCTGATTCCGGCTCGCTCACATGCTCTCACACACTCCGACTGTCACACCCCGGCTCTCACATTTGCTCTCCCACTTGCTCTCACACAATCTCTCACACAATCTCTCACACTCCATCTCTCACGCACGCTCTCTCACACTGGCTCTCAGTCTCCGGCTCTCATGCTGTCACTCTCACTCACCAGCTCTCACGCATGCTCTCACCCTCCGTATATCACACACGCTCTCACCCTCCAGCTCTCACACGGGCTCTCAGATACTGACTCTCAGACTCCTGCTATCACACTGTGTCTCTCACACACGCTCTCACACACTGGCTCAGGCTCCGGCTCTCACACAGTGTCTCTCAGACAACAGCACCCATACACACTCACACATCAGTTCTCACGCAGGCTCTTACACACTGGCTCTCAGCCTCCGGCTTTTACACAGTTTCTCTCCAACCACATCACCCACACACACTCACACACCAGTTCTCACACAGACTCTTACGCACTGACTCTCAGACGCCTGCACTCACACTGTCTCTCACACAAGCTCTCACAAAGGCTCTCACACAGACTCACAGACACGTTCTCACACCGGCTCGCACACACGCTCTCACACTCCAGCTTTCACACTCCGGCTCTCACACTCACTGTGGCTGCCACATACCAGCTCCCATAATCCGGTTCCCATTCTCCAGCTCTCACACTCCTGCACTCAAACTACATTTTTCACACACACTCTCACATACCAGCTCTCACACGCGCTGTCAATCATGCTCTCATAAACTGGCTCAAAGTCACGATCGCCAACACTGGCACTCACCCTGTATCTCTCACATTCCTGCTCTCACACATGCTCACAGACCCACTCTAATATTCCGCCTCACACTCCGGCTCTCACACTCCTGCTCTCACACTTCGGCTCTCAAACTCTGGCTCTCACCCTCCAATTCTCACACCGACTCTAAAACTCCTGCTTTGACACATTTTATTACACAGGCTCTCACACAAGCTCTTAGGCATGGCCTCACATTCTGTCTCTCACACACACTCTCACACATGCTCTGACACACGTTGTAACACACATTCTCACACGCCAACTCTCACACAGGCTCTCCCCGTCCTCTCTCTTTCTCTCTAGTTCTCGCAAATGCTCCCTCTCTCTCACACTCCCTGCCTCTCCGACGGTCCTTCACTCTCTCAGACCCTCTTCCTCCCTCACATGCTTTTACTCTCTCACTCCCTCTTCCACACTCCCACGCGTTCTCGTACGCTCTCCCTCACTCAGACTCCCTGCCTTTCGAGGGAACAAGCGGTCCTAGATCTTGTCCTGTGTAATGAGACAGGATTGATTCATGATCTCATAGTTAGGGATCCTCTCGGAAGGAGCGATCACAATATGGTGGAATTTAAAATACAGATGGAGGGTGAGAAAGTAAAATCAAATACTAGTGTTTTGTGTTTAAACAAAGGAGATTACAAGGGGATGAGAGAAGAACTAGCTAAGGTAGACTGGGAGCTAAGACTTTGTGGTGGAACAGTTGAGGAACAGTGGAGAACCTTCCAAGCGATTTTTCACAGTGCTCAGCAAAGGTTTATACCAACAAAAAGGAAGGACGGAAGAAAGAGGGAAAATCGACCGTGGATATCTAAGGAAATAAGGGAGAGTATCAAATTGAAGGAAAAAGCATATGAAGTGGCAAAGATTGCTGGGAGATTAGAGGACTGGGAAATCTTTAGGGGGCAACAGAAAGCTACTAAAAAAGCTATAAAGAAGAGTAAGATAGAGTATGAGAGTAAACTTGCTCAGAATATAAAAACAGACAGTAAAAGTTTTTACAAATATATAAGACAAAAAAGAGTGGCTAAGGTAAATATTGGTCCTTTAGAGGATGAGAAGGGAGTTTTAATAATGGGAAATGAGGAAATTGCTGAGGAACTGAACAGGTTTTTTGGGTCGGTCTTCACAGTGGAAGACACAAATAACATGCCAGCGACTGATAGAAATGAGGCGATGACAGGTGAGGACCTTGAGAGGATTGTTATCACTAAGGAGGGAGTGATGGGCAAGCTAATGGGGCTAAAGGTAGACAAGTCTCCTGGCCCTGATGGAATGCATCCCAGAGTGCTAAAAGAGATGGCTAGGGAAATTGCAGATGCACTAGTGATGATTTACCAAAATTCACTCGACTCTGGGGTGGTCCCGGTGGATTGGAAATTCGCAAACGTGACGCCACTGTTTAAAAAAGGAGGTAGGCAGAAAGCAGGAAATTATAGGCCAGTGAGTTTAACTTCGGTAATAGGGAAGATGCTGGAATCTATCATCAAGGAAGAAATTGCGAGGCATCTGGATAGAAATTGTCCCATTGGGCAGACGCATCATGGGTTCGTTAAAGGCAGGTCATGCCTAACTAATTTAGTGGAATTTTTTGAGGACATTACCAGTGCAGTAGATAACGGGGAGCCGATGGATGTGGTATATCTGGATTTCCAGAAAGCCTTTGACAAGATGCCACACAAAAGGTTGCTGCAAAAGATAAAGATGCATGGCATTAAGGGTAAAGTAGTAGCATGGATAGCGGATTGGTTAATTAATAGAAAGCAAAGAGTTGGGATAAATGGGTGTTTCTCTGGTTGGCAATCAATAGCTAGTGGTGTCCCTCAGGGATCCGTTTTGGGCCCACAATTGTTCACAATTTACATTGATGATTTGGAGTTGGGGACCAAGGGCAATGTGTCCAAGTTTGCAGATGACACTAAGATGAGTGGTAAAGCGAAAAGTGCAGAGGATACTGGAAGTCTGCAGAGGGATTTGGATAGGTTAAGTGAATGGGCTCGGGTCTGGCAGATGGAATACAATGTTGACAAATGTGAGGTTATCCATTTTGGTAGGAATAACAGCAAACGGGATTATTATTTAAACGATAAAATATTAAAGCATGCCGCTGTTCAGAGAGACTTGGGTGTGCTAGTGCATGAGTCACAGAAGGTTGGTTTACAAGTGCAACAGGTGATTAAGAAGGCAAATGGAATTTTGTCCTTCATTGCTAGAGGGATGGAGTTTAAGACTAGGGAGGTTATGTTGCAATTGTATAAGGTGTTAGTGCGGCCACACCTGGAGTATTGTGTTCAGTTTTGGTCTCCTTACTTGATAAAGGACGTACTGGCGCTGGAGGGTGTGCAGAGGAGATTCACTAGGTTAATCCCAGAGCTGAAGGGGTTGGATTATGAGGAGAGGTTGAGTAGACTGGGACTGTACTCGTTGGAATTTAGAAGGATGAGGGGGGATCTTATAGAAACATTTAAAATTATGAAGGGAATAGATAGGATAGATGCGGGCAGGTTGTTTCCACTGGCGGGTGACAGCAGAACTAGGGGGCATAGCCTCAAAATAAGGGGAAGTAGATTTAGGACTGAGTTTAGGAGGAACTTCTTCACCCAAAGGGTTGTGAATCTATGGAATTCCTTGCCCAGTGAAGCAGTTGAGGCTCCTTCATTACATGTTTTTAAGGTAAAGATAGATAGTTTTTTGAAGAATAAAGGGATTAAGGGTTATGGTGTTCGGGCCGGAAAGTGGAGCTGAGTCCACAAAAGATCAGCCATGATCTAATTGAATGGCGGAGCAGGCTCGAGGGGCCAGATGGCCTACTCCTGCTCCTAGTTCTTATGTTCTTATGTTCTTATGTTCTTTCCGGCTGTCCCTCACTTCGCAGACTCTCTCCGCCCCTTCCACGCTGTCTCTCTTTCGCTCCCTCCCTCTCACCCTCCCTCTGTCACGCACTCTTCATCTATTACACTGTTTCCCTCTCTCACTCTTTCACCATGTCTCCATCTCTTAAACTCTCTCCTAATCTCTTACACTATCCCTCTCGCTCTCCTTCTGTCCCTCGTTCACATTCCCGTGCACTCACTCCCTCTCTTTATCTCTGCAACCGTCCCCAACGCATCTGCCAACTATGACACTTTCTCTCAAACTATTTCCCTCCCTCCCACACTCTCTCACACTCTTTCACTCTTTATTCTCTCTCACCTTCATTCACTCTCGGTTCACTCACTCACACTAGAGATGACAGAGATGTCTTAACTGTAAGATTACTTTAGTATTCTACACACAATCCTTCTCACACGAACTGCCTCCCTCATCAACTAGGTCGCTCTGCCTACACTCTCTTTCTCTCATTTTATACTTTATTGCTCACACCTTTTTTCTCTCTCACTCTCTTTTTTATGCTAAATTATTTTTCTCTCACCGTCTTTCTCTCTCTCTTTCTCTCTCAACCTCTTTCTCGCTCAACCTCTTCATCTCACTTTCTCTGTCACCCTCTTTCTCTCTCAACGTCAGTTTTTCTCTTTCTCTCTCAGCCTCTTTTTCTGTCAACCTCTTTCAGACCCTCTTTCTCCCTCACTCTCTTTCTCCCTGAACCTCTTTATCTCACTTTCTCTCTCACCCTCTTACTCTTCAGCGTCGTTCTCTCTCATTGTCTATCACTCGTTCTCTCTTTCTTTCTCTCTCATCCTCTTTTTTCTCAAACTCTTTTACTCACACCCACCTTCTCTCTAAACCTATGTTGATGTCACGCTTTTTCTCTGTCAACTTTGTTCTCTCACACCTTGTGTCTTACTCACTCTACGTCTCAGTCACCCTCTTTCTCTGTCACCCTAACATTTGTCAGCATACCTCACAGAGCAGATCCATCTCTCTCTTTCTCCACATCACAGCCCGTCACACTTTCAATTTAAGTGTGCATCACATGGAGTTCCAGTAAAAGTGAGATGCGGTGTATTCATTTTCGCAGCTAAATGTGTGTTTTGCTGCTCGAAGAGACGATGTGTTTGTATCTGCTGTAGGCTCTGAGATTTTTGAGATGTCCCAATGTTTCAAAGTGTTTTCTCAGTTTGAGGAATTGCATCAGGATAAGGGTTGGAATCGTTTTCTTTGGACTTCAAATAGTTCCAGGTATTCCATTCAATGAAATTTGCTGTTCATTGTTACGCCGGCCCACTTCAATCACAGCACTGGATGATCACAGTGATAGAAGCAGCTACACCCAAGAGTTCAGTGGAAACATCCAGAGAAACACACTGACAATTGGAACTGAATCACTGAATGGTCACTAATAAAGAGCCAACTACATCCCGGAGTGCATGGTAACAACCCAAGAAAGACATTGACTATTGGAACTGAATCACTGAATGGTCACATTCGAGTGACGGATGTCACTGGAATAATCTCATGTCTGGACATGGGACTGAAGGTCTTGGAGTGGCCAACATCCTTTGTGTTCTTATTGGATGAAACACGTGAACAACACAGTCCCGTGTTGGAAAATGTTCACTCGCTCAAAAAAATAGGTTTTTCAACACAGTGTCGTAATCTGTTTGTTCAAAACTTTGAAAAATAGTTTCAACTATGTTGCAACATAATATCCCTGAGGTGATTCCTCGGGGTTTAAATTAAATGTTTTGGTAATATATAACCTCAGAGTTTCAGACAGGGAGACTGCGAACAGCACGAAGGACATACTACTTTACATTAAAATGGTTCTACCAATTTACGTGGCTGGGAAAATATTATACTCAATCATTGCTATTGTAGGTGTTCCTGGTAAGTGACTATCACCATTGAAGTTATGTAAACCCGTGTGTAAGCGGCTCTCTGATTTTAAACTGTGACTGAGAGTGTTTAATGCTGACCTCGAACTCACTGTTGTACAGACACCTGATCAACAACGTCATTCCGATAAGTCCAATGTCTTTAAACATATCTATGGTTTGCATCCCTTTCGCAGGCTGACAATAACCTATGTTTGGAACTCAGGGGACCTCTGATTAATGAAGTTATTATATTAAGTGGAATCTTGTATCATGATAGATTGGATCTCAGTGAAGGCAATCTCCCTGAAGGACGTTTTAGTGGGAGTAAGAATTAAATTACTCCGTGCGTGGCCACTAAACAGTACGAAATATCTGAAAGCAGTTATCAAGTATCTGTCAGTGCAGGATCGGACTGAATGTGGGACAGGAACAGGACTAAAATACATTTTTCTCCTTTGAAACAATGTATTTAATTGATGAATGGTCGCTCCATCCTATGGATCTCTCTCTCTCTCTCTCTCTGTCTCTCTCACTCTCTCTATCTCCCTCTATCTCTGTGTGTGTATGTGTGTGTGTGTTTTTACCTTTGCAATAGAATGAAAACGGGAGGAGTTCGGCTGTGCTTTGAAGATGTTTGTTATTTATTGTGTGAAGTGAATATTTCTATATCTCTGTTTTCTATTGAACTCCTCCAACCGGAACAGATATCAACTCCACACTGACATTTAATAAAACCAACAACTGTGCAGTATTCTAATTGGTTTTGTCATATATTTATATTAACCCAGAAAGGAACTCCACTTTTTTCAGTTTTTCTGGGTGTTTAAACCTAACGGCTGCTTCACACGATTTGTGAATCTGTTCACCTGAACGCAGAACACCCCTCCAGTCCATTCACACTTTGTATCCAAGGAGTGATTGTGAGATTTATTGTTCTGATCAAAATGCAGCATCGGACTCTGAGTTGTCGGGAAATTAATTTCCTATTGAAATTCCCACTTTGCAAGTTCCTAATTGATGATGAATGTGTTACTTTATTTAGTTGTATTCCTCTTCTGTATTCACTGTGACCTCAATTTGGATTTGTCTGTAAATTCTGTAATTATCATTCTGCTTCCCGATTACATATCGTTGATGTAAATGGTGAAGGTGAGTGATCCCGGAGCTGATCCTTGTGGAACACCACTTCCACCTTCCACCAATTAGAGTAAATCCCTTTAACTCCTCTCTATGTGTTCTGTGTGCCTCCAGCTTGCTGTAGATTCTGCTGCTGTGTCCCCAAACTCCACTGTCTCTGACATTTCTCATGAGTCTTTTATGTCAGAAAAATCATGTTTAGAAAATCAAATTGTTTAACATCTATCATACGAATCAATTTTTTTTTTCCGATAGATATTGAAATAATTCAATCAATCTGCCAGTAATGATGTTTCTTTTGCAATCTGAGCTGACTATTTATTTTGGTTTGTGTGACTGGATTATTTCTACCTCAGAATTTAAATTCATTTTTTCCTTACTATTTACGTTGTGACTGGGAGATTATTTTCTGGAATTGTTTTATTTTGTGTTTTATATTTAAGAATAACAGAAACCGACGACTTCCTTTAAATTCTTCGATAATATTCTGATGATGATTAGTTAATAGATAATAGTGTCTCTGCTGGTTCTAACTGGCATGGTGGTCAATATTTGTGGTTGTAATCCATCCACCGCCACTAATCCTCTACTAGACTGCACCCTTTGGCCTCCTATTTGCTCTTGGTCTTTTGAATGATATCTGTCAGTGCGTCATCGGTCATCTTAATTTCTCTGCCCCACCGAAACACTCTGCCCTCTCCCTCTGAACTTGCTCCACCTTTCTGTCTAATATTGAACCCTTACCTTGTCTAAGCTGCTCACAAGGTTGGTGACTTTATTGTGTGGTGGAATGACCGCTTCATCACAGAGGCTGAGTGCCAACTCTCCGCAACATCCTGCTACCTTCCTCTGGACCAGAACCCCACCATCAAACATCATGATATTGTTTCCAGGACTTTCACAGACTTTATAAAAGCTCGAGATAGGGCAGAATGGTGGCGCAGTACGTTAGCTATGCTGCCTCACGGCGCCGAGGTCCCAGTTTCGGACCCCGCTCTGGGTCACTGTCCGTGTGGAGTTTGCACATTCTCCCCGTGTTTGAGTGGTTTTCGCTCCCACAACACAAAGTTGTGCAGGATAGGTGGATTGAACACGCTAAATTGCCCCTTAGTTGGAAAAAATGAATTGAGTACACTAAAATTATTTTTAAAAGATAAATGAAAGAAAAGCTGGACATCTTCCACCCACAGCTTCCGACATCTAGTCCCGCAACCTCACACATCCTGCATCAACCTCCCGCCTCCACCACTTTCGCAAAATCCACGAACAGGACAGTTCCAGCCGACCCAATTTTTCAGCCAGTTTCAGCCTCACCAAACTCATTTCTTCCTACCTTGATCACATCCTCTCTCCCCTGATTTGTTCCTTCCTACCGACAATCCTGATTCCCCTGTTGCCGTATGTCACATAAAAAAGGTTCATTTCACTGACCCGAACCGCTTAATCGTTACTCTGGATGTCCAATAACGTAACACCTCCGCGCCCCCACAACCCCTCCCCCACCCCAACCACCGCCCCCCCCCCCCACCCCTCGCCATCACCCCTGCAGTTGGAGGGTCTGAAAGCTCTCATCTTCCTTGACTGGAAACCCGGGCAATTGGCGACCACCACCGCTCTCTGCGTCTCTGTTCTGTCACAATCATTTCTACTTCAACTTGCCACACTTCTAGCAGAAAAAATGGCTGGCCTTGGGTACCGTCTTGCGCTGCTCTCTGTCTGTTTTTTGTGGGTTTTGTGAACACTCCTTGTTCCTGTGTAACTCCCACGAATGATTTTCTGTTAGTGGAATGACTGTATTGGTGACATTTCATTCTTCTGTCGCGACCTCGAAACACAAATTGATTTTGCTTCCTATTTCCACCCTCTCTCACCTTTACAAGGTCCACCTCCGGCATTTCGCTTCCGTCCCTGAACCTATCCGACTCCATTTCCAACATTAGACTGACCAACTATATTCATTACAACTCACCGAATCAAAAAATACCTCGGGAACAGATCCTTACATCCTGCTTCCAAAAAGGACTCTCCGCCAATTTCCCAGTTTCGCCGCATCCATCGCCTCTGTTCTGATGACGCCACCTTGGAAAATGACCCATTCTGACATGTCTGCCTTTTCCATAACTGAGATTGCCTCCACCGCCTCAGTTCGGATGGCAGGGCACTCAACCGTTTTCATTCTTTTCACACACATCTGCCCTAACACATCCCCCTCGCTGCCGCAATCAAAATAGTGTCCCCGGTCCTCACTTTCCACAACCCCGGCTGTCACTTTCAAACGATCACCCTCCATCATTTCTGCCAACTCCAGCATGATGCCACCATGAAGCAAATCGTCACCTCTCTCCAACTACCCACACAGGTATTTGCTTTCCTCAGGTACCGCTCCCTCATTTAAAGCCTGTTCCACTTCTCCATCACACCAGCACCACTTCCCCTACCCACGGAAACTTCCCTTGCAATCGGAGACGGTGCAACAACTGACTCTTTACCTCCTCCCATCTCATGATTCGCGCAAGCTATCTCGCCTTTCTGGAGAAGCAGCGATTCACTTCTGTTTCCTTCAGTTAAGTATCATGTACTCGCTGCTCTCAATCCCGTCTCCTCTACATTAGAGAGATTAACCGCAGACTGTGTGACCGCTTTCCGGAACACATTCACTCAGCCCACAAGCATGACGCCAGCATTCCTGTTGGCTCCATTATAACGCAGCACCATACACTCATGCCCACATGTCTGTCCTTGGCCTGCTGCAAGGATCCAGTGAAGCCCGACACAAGCTGGAGGAGAAGCAACACATCTCACAATTAGGGTGAGACAGCTCCCAAGAATCAACTTGAACTTCAACAACTTTAGAATGTGAACTTTCAGCTCCATCTTAACGCCCTTGGTTTTTGAAAATTCTGCGCCTATACTTCCTCAGGAAACTAAGGAACTTCAGCATGTCCACATTAACCCTTACCAACTTTTACAGATGCACTATAGAAAGCATCCTATCGGGCTGCATCACAGCCTGGTATGGCAATTGCTCGGCCCAGGACCGCAAGGAACTTCAGAGAGTCGTGAATACCGCCCAGTCCATCACACGAACCTGCCTCCCATCCATTGATTCCATCTACACCTCCCGCTGCCGGGAGAAAGCGGGCAGCATAATCAAGGATCCCTCCCACCCGGCTTACTCACTTTTCCAACTTCTTCCATTGGGCAGGAGATTCAGAAGTCTGAGAACACGCACGAACATACTCAAAAACAGCTTCTTCCCCACTGTCACCAGAATCCTAAATGACCCACTTTTTGACTGACCTCATCAACACAACATCCTGTACACTTCATCCGATGCCAATGCTTATGTAGTTACATTGTCTATCTTGTGTTGCCCTATTATGTATTCTCATGTATTTTCTTGAATTGTTTAATTCCCTTTTCTTCCATGTACTGAATGATCTGTTGAGCTGCTTGCAGAAAAATACTTTTCAATGTACCTTGGTGCACGTGACAATAAACAAATCCAATCCAATCCAATCCAATCTTTTTAGTGAAATGCAATGGCTCTGAGTCTGGAGAGAATCTATTTCAGGCAAGGGAACCCAGTGCCGGAGAGTTAATATTCCTGATAAAACCTGATCAGGGATTGTCTCCTAACAGGGAGATAATTTATTCCTGGGAATAGTGTGATGTGGGGATGTTCAGAACATGACGATGGGGTTCCTGGGAGAGGCTGTCTGACAAATAACTGAACATGAGAAAGGTGTTCCTGGGAACTTTCTGGAGACTGGAAAGACTCTATCCCTCTCATAATTATGAATCGGCGAGGTCCTGCGCTTGCTGATATTTATTCCATTGATCGCGGAGTATTCCAATGATCGAGGCGTGGTGCCCAACTCCATCGGGAATCCAGTCAAATCGAGGGTCCAACACGAGGTGTGGTCCAATAACTGGGAGTGAGGAGGGATGACAATCTTTGGTATGTTTGTACCTGGTTTGAGAAATCTGGTCGATCTGAGGTAATCTGTTAATCAGACTAAATGAGAAATTTTAACCTCTCCCAATGTTATTTGAATAATGAACATTTTCATACCACTGCCATCAAACTAACAGTAAGAAGTCTTACAACACCAGGTTAAAGTCCAACAGGTTTGTTTCAAATCACTAGCTTTCGGAGCACTGGTCCTTCCTCACCTGAGGAATTTAACATGGTGTTGTAAGACCCCTTACTGTGCTCACCCCAGTCCAACGCTGGCATCTCCACGTCAAATTAGCAAGGCTGTAATTCACACTTTTTCCCTTCCCCCTTCTTAAATACTTCGGTTACTTTTGTTAGTTCCCTCTGTGCAATGTTAATCTCTGTGTCCACTGGTACCCCAACGCTCCCACCCACTGACTCTTTTATTGATGCTAAAATTATGTCCCTGATTTGGCACGGAGAATGTTTAATCTGTAATTTCAAGGGAGTTCATAGAATCATAGAATTTACAGGCCATTCGGCCCATCGGTCTGCACTGGAAAGAGCATCCTTCCCAATTGTTCTCCTTTCTCTCTCTGACAGTTAATTTACTTGGAATTGCGATTCTGTGTCAGGGGAAGTGTGGCCTCTCCACCTGCACCACTCGCTACCTGGTGGCCATGGCGGTTGCGGATCTGCTGTCTATTATAACAGAACCAATAATGAGAAGGATGAATTACTATTATTTCCCCCGGAATTTTCTGGACCTCACACCGGTGTGTAGTGTTAACGATGTCCTGCTGTCTGCAGCTACGGACTGTTCTGTGTGGTTCACCGTCACTTTTTCCTTTGATCGATTTGTGGCCATTAGTTGCCAGAAACTGAAAACTAAATATTGCACCGGGAAAACTGCATCTGTGGTCCTGTCAATTAGCGGCATCATACTCTGCATAAAAAACGTCCCCTGGTACTTTCTGTTTGAACCTATTGAGATAATCGACAATGTCCAGTGGGGGTGTCGGCCAAAGAACAACTTTTTCACTGACCCCATGTGGTTTACCTTCATCGTGTTTTCTCAGGTTTCAATCCCATTGATCCCTTTTGTTTTAATCCTGTTGGTAAACGCTCTGACAGTCCGACACATTTTACTCACCAGTCGAGTGCGGAAGGCACTGAGGGCTGAGAAGAAGGGGAATAATCACAGAGACCCAGAGATGGAGAGCAGAAGGAAGTCAATGGTTTTACTCTTCAGCATCTCCGGAACTTTCATTGCCCTCTGGACAGTGTTTGTTATTAAAGTTTTCTACATTAATTTGGGAGGAATAGTTGACCTCACCATTCCTCAATATAATTTACAGGAAGTTGGTGATTTACTGTTGGATTTAAATTGCTGCACAAACACATTAATTTATGTGTTGACTCAGTCCAAGTTCAGGCAGCAGATCAAGATTGCGATGACATATCCGGTTACATCAATCATTAAATTAATCAATAAAGAAAACTGACTGATAGCCCCTCAGCCAATCAGCAGATCCATCAGCAGGCTGAAAGTCGTCTCAGCCTATCCAGAGGGCGATCCGACCGCCTGGCACCACCGGAAAGCCAATCAGGAAATCGAAACTGTGACTCAGAGGGGCTGAGCCAAACAGGGTACTGACTGACAGACCGTTCTACCAATTAGAGACTCGCTTTCGGAGAGATAGCTACTGAAACTAATCAGAGAGTCCACCTGCAGATCAACAACCCGTCAACCAGTCAAGGGGTCCGCTTTAAAGACGACTAGCTTCTGAAACCAATCAGAGACTCCGCCTGAAGAGAGATCGCTGCCGCAGCCACTCAACGATCGTGCACTACTCGTTCACTCTCTTTAAATGCTCTCTTACTCTCTTTAAAATAGTTATAAATCTTTAAATTTTCTCTAACTTCACTGTCCTTCTCAGCTCGCTCTCTCGTTCTAATCTCTCTCTATTTCCACCCCTCTCTCTTTCTAACCTCTCTCTATCTTACCTCTCTTTCTATAACCTCTCTCTCTCTTTCTAACCTCTGTATATTTCCAACGTCTCTCTCAATAAACTCTCTTCTTCTCTCATCGCTCTCTTTCTAACCTATCTCTACTTCCAACCTCTCTCTCTCTAACCTCTCTTGTAACCTCCCTCTCTGTCTTTCTAACGTCTCCCTCTCTGACTTTCTAACATCTCGCTTCGGTATTTCGAACCGCTCTATCTTTTTGGCTCTCTCTGAGTCTTTGTAACATCCCTCTCTCCCTCTCTGTCTTTCTACCTTCCCTCCCTGTATCCTGCTAACCTCCCACTCCCTCTCTTTAACCTCTAACCTCTCGCACACTCTCTTTCGAACTAACCTCTCTCCGTCTGCCTTTCTAACCTTTCACCATCTCTCAGTTTCTCTCTCTCTCCCCTTTTCTCTCGCGCTCTCTCTATATCTATCCTCTCCCCTTCACTCAGTCTTAGCACCCTCACTATTTCTCTTGCTAACCTTCTGTTTTTTGTTCTACTTCTCCCGCCTCCAGTGCAGAATTCTTTGGAAACCTGCGGGGCGGGCAACTCCGGAGTGAAGGCGTGGCGTGAACCACTCCGGCGTCTTGCCGCCCCGAAGTTGCGGAGGCCTACGCTGCAGTGTTTTGAGCAGCGTCGTGGAGCGGGCTTGGATTCTCCTAGGTCAGAGAACCGCCGGGGAGCGGCGTGCATCCCGCCCCAGCTGACAGCCGATTTCTCTGTGCCAGGGAACTAACGGGAGCTGTAGTCTCGGCCCGTCGGTCGGGGGCCCTTGGCAGCGCCCTCCCCCCCCCCCCCTCCCGGGATTCTCAGGCCCGTGATGGGCCGAGAAGACGCCAATTTTAGGCCGGTCCCGCCAGCGTCTGTCACGACAGATACGTACTGGAGGCACCTGGCTCCGTGGGCGGCCTCCGGCGTGTGCGGGAGGATTGGCCACGGGGGTGCCCCCCACGGTGGTCTGACTCGCATTCGGAGCCCACCGAGCCACGGGCGGGCCTGTGCCGTGGGGGTACTCCGGCCACTTCAACGGTCCACGATGACTGACGCAGAGCTGGTAGCCACCTTGCACATGTGCTGGGATGACGCCAGCACACACTGGCGTTCCCGCGCATGCGCTAGCATGCGTCGCCTGGCGGAACTCCTTCAGCGCCGGTTGGCGTGGCAGCAAGCCCTCTCTGTGCCGGCTGATGCGGCGAAAACCACGGCAACGCACCTTCGGGGCGGCCCGACACTGGAGTGGTTCACACCACTCCTTCTCGCCGGAGTTGCCCGCCCCGCATGTTCAAAAGAATCCTGCCCTGGGACGGGATTCTCCGAAAACCCGGCGGGAAGGCGAATAGACGGGTGCCGACGTGAATCCTGCCCACGGCGTCTCCCGAAGTTCCCGGTACCAGAGTTTCGGCGGGGGCGGGAATCGCGCCACGTCTGCCGGCGAACACTGCCCCCCTCCCCACCCCCCGCGACAGGTACTATTTGAACAGATGCTGGAACAAGACAGCCCAGACTCTGATTTTAAAAAATGATTTTCAAACCTACGACGCCGAAACTGTGTAATAAATCTCGAAATGATAAATAGTCCGGTGATTAAAATGAGCAGGCCGTTATTACGAGGGAGGAAGTGTAAGGTGTGTAAAAAAGCATTAAGGTTGACAAGTCCTCGGGGGCAGATGGCTTTCTTCCCTGATGGATGAAGTGGACAGGAGATGAAATCGCTGCGCGATTTTCAGGTGAGGTCCCAGAGAATAGGAGGATAGCCAATGCTATCCCGTTATTTAACAATGGTAGCAAGGAAAACCGGGTACTTTTCGACCATTATGATTGACGTCAGAGTTACTGAAAGTTTTGGATATGATTGTCAGAGAAAGGATCCATGCACATTTGGAAGTGAATGGACATTCAGCGACATGCAGCATTGTTTTGTATGAGGGAGGTCATGACTCACTAATTTATTCAGTTTTCTGGGGAGTTGACAAGAATGATTGACGTGGAAAGGGCTATGGACGTTATCTACATGGATTTAATTAAAACATTTGACAAGGTCCCACATGCCAGACTGGTTCAAATTATTAAATCACATAGCGTCAAGACTGAACTATCTGGATGAATTCAGAACTCGTGTGGCCATAGATGACAGGGGGTAGAAGAGGAAGGTTGTTTTTCCGAATGGAGGGATGTATATAGTGGTGTTCCGCAGGGATCAGTACTGGGACCTCTGTTTGTTATATATATCAATTACTTGCAAGAAAAACATACCAGTTCTTGCAAGTTTGCGGATGAAACTAAGGTTGCAGGAGTTATTCGTAGCATTGGAGATTGTCAGGTTGTATACGCTACAAAACTGATCAGAGAAATGGCAGATGGAATTTAAAACGGACGACTACAATCTGCTGCATTGTAGGTCTAATTCAGGTTGGCGTTATAAAATATCGGGAGCATAGAGACACCGATGCATCTGGGCGTGCAGGTCCACAGATCCTTAAAAGTTTCAGCTTTGGTGGAAATGGTGGTAAAGAACGTATAAGACATTCTTTGCTTCTTGGACGGCGTATCAAGTATAAAATCTCGTAAATTATTTTACAGTTACATAGAACTGTCATTAGGCCACATCTAGAATGCTGTATCTAATTGTGTTCACTACACTACCAGATGGACGGAGAGGCTTTGAAAAAATTTACCAGGACGTTGCCTGGTATGGAGGCTATTATTTATGAGGAGAGATTGAATAAACTGGGATTGTTCTCCTTGGAGAGACGTAGGCTGATGGTCGACCTGACAGACAATGATAAAATATTAGGGGTATAGATAGGCTTACCAGTTGGAGGCTTTTCCCCCAGTGCGGAAATGACAATTAAAGAAGGCACAAGTTCATGGCGAGGAAGAAAGTTTCAGTGAAGATGTGTGAGGGAACGTTGTTACACAGAGGGTGGTCGTGGCCTGGAATGAATGCCAAAGGTCATGTGGATATGTTAGCGAGTGTTGAGACTTATCTGGATAGAAACATGAACAGACGGTCTAGAGGATACGGGCGGTTGGTCTGGATAGAAAACGTGATCGGCGCAGGATTGGAGAGCCCCAGGGCCTGATGCTGTGCTATATTGTTCTTGTTCATATTCTTACGTTCTTCTTCGTGTTCTTGTCAAGCTGAATTTCGATGCAGCTCAAGGATCTGTTGCCGCCGAATAGCCTACAACTGTGCTGGACAGGGAAATGAATACAGCGGTAAAGTAATCGCGAGAGGGCGGCAAACAGAAAATTGGGATTGTATTGAACTATTTGACAAGGCAAGCAACTTATTTCTCCCCATTGACGTGTATTTTAAACAGGGAAATAAACGTTAACATTCTGAAAGCTAAACACGGAGTTGATGAAATATATGGGCAGAACAGGTAGCATTGTGGATAGCACAATTGCTTCACAGCTCCAGGGTCCCAGGTGTGATTCCCGCTTGGGTTACTGTCTGTGGGGATTCTGCACACCCTCCCCGTATGCGCGTGGGTTTCTTCCGGGTGCTCCGGTTGCCCCCACAGTCCAAAGATGTGCAGGTTAGGTGGATTGCCTTCAGTGATGGGTGGGGTTACTGGGTTGTGGGGAGAGGGTGGAGGTATTGACCTTGGGTAAGGTGCTCTTTCCAAGAGCCGGTGCAGACTCGATGGGCCGAATGGCCTCCTTCTGCACGGTAAATTCCATGAATGAGAGAGGTGTAAGTTGCTCGACATGCACTTAGAAAGTGACAATATTTACGTCCACAAAGATATTGATTGAAAATAAGCTACCAATTAGATGAACAGTCTTTCTCCCGTCGCCTAGCCAGGAATACTGCAGTCGACTGCAAATAAATTATTGTCCAGAAGCCTCGCATAACCTTTACCAGAATAAAGAAGTGGATTAGTAGCGAAATTTGTGCAATGGCGTGTTATGTTTCGGTCACAACTGGAAATAATTATTTGATTATTCATGATGGGATTAGTAATCTCCTCGACTTTATACCTGTTCTGGACAGTTTTGAACCACTTCCAAACAAAAAGGCAATCCCAAAGAGGCACTTAGCTGCACAGCTGTACATAGCCGGTACACTGGCCTGGGCACCGGGAGAGATTGGTGGATAGAGAGTCTGTTTGTCTCAACTTGTCTTGCAAATATTGCGCTTGAAGGGGTGTACCTGTCCCATTGCCCAGCACCACAGCACGCCCATGCCAACCAAGGGGCCTGAACATGTAGTGTGTAGTTACTGCCAATGGAGACAGGCTGCAATCCGGAATTTGGCTCAAAACTGACTGAGATACAATGACTGCGTGCGAGAAAAGCATCACCAAATGGTTCTGTTGCTAAAAGATCCCAGTTCAACATTCACTGGAGTAAGAGCGAACGCAAAACATGGCACAGCCAATGACGGAGTTTTGGAAACTATTGTTACTGTTGGCTGTCGGAATCGCCGCAGCCAAAGTTGAGAACAGCAATATCAATCAAAGGACTTTTTACATTTGAAGATTGACTCCAAAGACAGCGGGGAGTACTCCCGATCTATTGTTAGAGGACACTTTATTTGTATTTGCACATGAAGAGACAGGTGGTCTCGTTGTCATATTTCACCAGATATTATTTCGCTGGCTTTAAAGCAGACCAAGCGGGCCAGCAGCACCGTTCGACTCCCGTATCAGCCTATCGGAACAGCCAATCAGGAGCTCGGCTGGATGCTTGCCTTCACTCGAAATCCTCGGTTCACTTGCGCAGGTGCGCCATCAACTTACGCTGACTGCACTGCACGTATGCAAATCTCCCGGAAGCGCCTATCAGAAGCTCGGCTGGATGCTTGACTTCACTCGAACTCCTCGGGTCACTTGCGCAGGTGCGCCATCAACTTACGCTGACCGCACTGCACGTGTGCAAATCACCCCGAACAGCCAATCAGAAGCTCGGCTGGATGCTTGCCTTCACTCGGACTCCTCGGGTCACTTATGCAGGTACGCCTTCAACGTCCGTTGACCGCACTGCACGTATACAAATTTCCCCAGAACAGCCAATCGAAGCTCGGCTGGATGCTTGCCTTCACTCGAACTCCTCGGGTCACTTGCGCAGGTACGACTTCTACGTACGCTGACCGCACTGCACGTATGCAAATCTCCCCGGAACAGCCATTCAGAAGCTCGGCTGGATTCTTGCCTTCACTCGGACTCCTCGGGTCACTTACGCAGGTACGCCATCAACGTACGCTGACCGCACTGCACGTATGCAAATCTCCATGGAACAGCCAATATGAAGCTCGGCTGGATGCTTGCCTTCACTCGAACTCCTAGGGTCACTTGCGCAGGTACGCCTTCTACATACGCTGACCGCACTGCACGTATGCAAATCTTCCCGGAACAGCCATTCAGAAGCTCGGCTGGATTCTTCGCTTCACTCGAACTCTTCGGGTCACTTGCGCAGGTACGCCTTCAACGTACGCTGACCGCACTGCACGTATGCAAATCTCCACGGAACAGCCAATCAGAAGCTCGTCTGGATGCTTGCCTCTAATCGAACTCCTCGGGTCACTTGCGCAGGCACGCCTTCAACGTACGCTGAGGGCCCTGCATGTATGCAAATATCCCCTGAACAGCCATTCAGAAGCGCGGCTGGATTCATGCCTTCACTCGAACTCCTCGGGTCACTTGCGGAGTTATGCCTTCAATGTACGCTGACCGCACTGCACGTTTGCAAATCTCCCCGGAACAGCCAATCAGAAGCTCGGCTGGATGCTCGCCTTCCCTCAAACTCCTCCGGTCACTTGCGCAGGTACGCCTTCAACATACGCTCACCGCACTGCGCGTACGCAAATCTCCCCAAAACCGCCAATCAATCAGAAGCTGTGCTCTGCTGCCCTTTGCTAGATGCTTGCCTTCACTCGAACTCCTCAGGTCACTTGCACAGGTACACTTGCACAGGTACACCTTCAACTTACGCTGACCGCACTTCACGTATGCAAATCTCCTCGAAACAGCCAATCAGACCTTCTGCTGGATGCTTGCCTTCACTCGAACTCCTCGGGTCACTTGCACAGGTACACCTTCAACTTACGCTAACTGCACGTATGCAAATCTCCAACCAAAAGCCAATCGAAGCACTGCTCTGCTGGATGCTTACCATCACTCGAACTCTTCGTGCCCTTGCACAGGTACACCTCCAACGTATGTTGACCGCGCTGCACGTATGCAAATCTCCCTGGAACAGCTAATCAGAGGCGCTGCTCTGCTGCTGTCTGCTTGGCTTCTTTCGTACTCTTGCGCAGGTACACTTTCAACTTACGCTGACCGCATTGCACGTATGCAAATCTCCCCGGAACAGCGCATTAGAAGCTCTCCTCTGTTGCCCTCTGCTGGATGCTTGCCTTCACTCATAAGAGCATAAAAACTAGGAGCAGGAGTCGGCCATCTGGTCCCTCGAGCCTGCTCCGCCATTCAATGAGATCATGGCTGATCTTTTGTGGACTCAGCTCCACTTTCCGTCCCGAACACCATTACCATTATTCCCTTTTTTCATCAAAAAACTTTCTATCTTTACCTTAAAAACATTTAATGAAGGAGCCTCAACTGCTTCACTGGGCAAGGAATTCCATAGATTCACAACCCTTTGGGTGAAGAAGTTCCTCCTAAACTCAGTCCTAAATCTACTTCCCCTTATTTTGAGGCTATGCCCCCTAGTTCTGCTTTCACCCGCCAGTGGAAACAACCAGACCGCATCTATCCGATCTATTCCCTTCATAATTTTAAATGTTTCGATAAGATCCTCACTCATCCTTCTCAATTCCAACGAGTAGAGTCCCAATCTACTCAACCTCTCCTCATAATCCAACGCCTTCAGATCTGGGAATAACCTAGTGAATCTCCTCTGCACACCCTCCCCTGCCAGTACGTTCTTTCTCAAGTAAGGAGATCAAAACTGAACACAATACTCCAGGTGTGGCCTCACTAACACCTTATACAATTGCAACATCACCTCCCTAGTCTAAAACTCCATCCCTCTAGCAATGAAGGACAAATTTCCATTTGCCTTCTTAATCACCTGTTGCACCTGGAAACCAACTTTCTGTGACTCATGCAGGAGCACACCCAGGTCACTCTGCACAGCAGCATGCTTTAATATTTTATTGTTTAAATAGTAATCCCGTTTGCTGTTATTCCCACCAAAATGGATGACCTCACATCTGTCAACATTGTATTCCATTTGCCAGACCCAAGCCCATTCACTTAACCTATCCAATTCCCTCTGCAGACTTCCAGTATCCTCTGCACTTTTCGCTTCACACCTCATCTTAGTGTCATCTGCAAACTTGGACACATTGCCCTTGGTCCCCTACTCCAAATCATCTATGTAGATTGTGAACAATTGTGGGCCCAACACGAATCCCTGAGGGACACCACTATCTACTGATCGCCAACCAGAGATGCACCCATTAATCCCCACTCTTTGCTTTCTATTAATTAACCAATCCTCTATCCATGCTACTACTTTACCTTAATGCCATGCATCTTTATCTGATACAGCAGCCTTTTGTGTGGCACCTTGTCAAAAGCTTTCTCGAAATCCAGATAGACCACATCCATTGGCTCTCCATTATCCACTGCACTGGTAATGTCCTCACGAAATTCCACTAAATTAGTTAGGCACAACTTGCCCTTTATGAACCATGCTGCGTCTGACCAATGGGACAATTTCTATCCAGATGCCTCGCTGTTTCTTCCTTGATGATATATTCCAGCATCTTCCCTACTACCAAAGTTAAGCTCACTGGCCTATAATTTGCTGCTCTCTGCCTACCTCTTTGTTTAAACAGTGGTGTCACGTTTGCTAATTCCCAATCCACCGAGACCACCCCAGAGTCTAGTGAATTTTGGTAAATCATCACTAGTGCATCTGCAATTTCCCTAGCCATCTCTTTTAGCACTCTGGGATGCATTCCATCAGGGCCAGGAGACCTGTCTACCTTTAGCCCCGTTAGCTTGCTCATCACTACCTCCTTAGTGATAACAATCCTCTCAAGGTCATAAACTGTCATAACCTCATTTCTATCAGTCACTGACATGTTATTTGTGTCTTCCACTGTGAAGACCGATCCAAAAAACCTGTTCAGTTCCTTAGCCATTTCCTCAATCCCATTATTAAAACTCCCTATTCTCATCCTCTAAAGGACCAATGTTTACCTTAGCCACTCTTTTTTGCTTTATATATTTGTAAAAACTTTTGCTGCCTACTTTATATTTTGAGCAAGTTTACTCTCATACTCTATCTTACTCTTCTTTATAACATTTTTAGTAGCTTTCTGTTGCCCCTTCAATATTTCCCAGACCTCTAGTCTCCCACCAACCTTTACCACTTTGTATGTTCTCTCCTTCAATTTGATACTCTCCCTTATTTCCTTAGATATCCACGGTCGATTTTCCCTCTTTCTACCGTACTTCATTTTTGTGTGTACAAACCTTTGCTGAGCACTGTGTAAAATAGCTTGGAATGATCTCCACTGTTCCACAACTGTTCCACCATAAAGTCTTTGCTCTCAGTTTATCTTAGCTAGTTCTTCTCTCATCCCATTGTAATCTTCTTTGTTTAAACACAAAACACTAGTACTTGATATTACCTTCTCACCCTCCATCTGTATTTTAAATTCCATCATATTGTGATCGCTCCTTCCGAGAGGATCCCTAACTCTGAGATCATGAATCAATCATGTCTCATTACACAGGACAATATCTAGGACCGCTTGTTACCTCGTAGGTTCCATTACATACTGTTCAAGGAAACTATCGCGGATACACTCTATAAACTCCTCCTCAAGGTTGCCATGACCGACCTGGTTAAACTAATCGACATGTAGATTAAAATCCCCCATGATAACTGCTGTACCATTTCTACATGCATCAGTTATCTCTTTGTTTATTGCCTGCCCCACCATAACGTTACCATTTGGTGGCCGATAGACTATTCCTATCAGTGACTTTTTCGCCTTACCATTCCTGATTTCCACCCAAATAGATTCAACTTTACCCTCCATAGCACCGATATCATCCCTAACTATTTGCCGTATGTCATCCTTAAATAACAGAGCTACACCACCTCCCTTACCATCCACTCTGTCCTTCCGAATAGTTTGATACCCTCGGATATTTAACTCCCAGTCGTGACCATCCTTTAACCATGTTTCAGTAATGACCACTAAATCATAGTCATTCACGATGATTTGTGCCATCAACTCATTTACTTTATTCCGAATACTACGATAATTCGGTAAAGTACACTTATGTTTGTTTTTTTAGCTCTGCTTTGAATCTGAACATCGCCAGTTTTACTCATTTTCGTATTACTGGGCCTATTCACTGAGCTCCCCTCAGTCACTGTACCTTGTACTGTCGCCCGTTTTGATTTTTGGCTATGTCTTCTCTGTCTTGCACTTTCCCCCTTACTTCCTTTTGCTTCTGTCCCTGTTGTACTCCCTTCCAACTTCCTGCATTGGTTTCCACCCTTGCCACATTAGTTTAAACCCTCCCCAACAGCTCTAGCAACCCCCCCCCCCCCCCAACAGCTCTAGAACCCCCCCCCCCTTGGACATCGGTTCCAGTCCTGCCCAGGTGCAGACCGTCCGGTTTGTACTGGTCCCAATGCCCCAGGAATTTGAATCCCTCCCTCTTGCACCATCTCTCGAGCCACGGATTCATCCTATCTATCCTGACATTCCTACTCTGATTAGCTCGTGGAACTGGTAGCAATCCTGATATTACTCCCTTTGAGTTTCTACTTTTTAGTACCTTCAACGTACGCTGACCGCACGCCACGTATTCAAATCTCCCCGGAACAGCCAATCAGAGGCTCTGCTCTGCTGCCCTCTGCAGGATCAAAACATGAGAATAGACTTATAAATACACAGATAACTCAGTTTGACATGGAGAAATAATTATATTTATAGACAGTGTGAATTATAAAACCATAAGACCCTAGGTATGTTACAGCACAGATGGTGTCCATTCGATCGATGTTGTCCATGTCATCCCAAAAACACCCAGGTTCCCTTTCCTTCCCATCTTCCGACACAAGGCACGTGGTCCTGGTTAAAGCTTGCCAGGTGCATATCCAGGTACTTTACAACGAGATTCGGGTATTTGCCTCCACCAACAACTCAAGCAGCGAATTGCAGATACCTACCAACCTCTGCGCAAAAACGTTTAACCGGACAGAGAGAGATTAAATCTCTTGCTTTGACGCAAAATCTTCCAAAGGGAATGCCATCACACTTCTCAGCTCTTCATGCTGGCAGATCAGGTACTGACGTATACCCCTGTCAGTATGGCCGAGCCAGACACAAGTTTGAACACAGGAGCAGGAGACTGGCATTCGGCCTATTGGAGCTTCTCGGACATTCAATAGTTAATGTTCCAAAACCATTCAACGTTCCCGTGCTGGCCCCATATCCCTAATCCCCTTCGTATCCAAAACTTTATTAAAGTTAATGAAGATCCACAGCTGTCATGGTGAGGGGGAGCAGACAGTTATAAACAGTCAGATAGCTCAGCTGTGAAAAATTGAGAGAACTGAACTAGGGCACTGACAGAATGATTATGTATTGCCACACAGGGAAGGAGAGGTACTGTCATTTACAAAGTATGCTCTCTTTGCGATCTGTCATGATCATAGATGCCTGTCTGAGATGAGACACTTGCACTGTGAATGAATTCAGTGGAGTTGAGGTGAACGGCGCAGGTACAGAGGGCGCCGCTAATCCAAGATTGCGCCGAAAGGTTGATGCAACTCCTGACCGTGTAGTCCCGTCCGGCTCCATCGCCCCAGAATCGCTCTGTCCCTCGGTACCCAGCGCAGCAACATTCTAGCGGACCGGAAAGGAATCGGGAGACAAACCTCTGACTAAACACAATAAGGGGACAGTGCCCGAGGAGGAAATCCCGTCCTGCGGTGAGATGAGGAAGAATATCTCGTGGGAACCTTCTAAATTGAGAAATGAAATAGAAACACCAATAACAATTGAAAATAAGAAACGTTCCTGGTTGCAGAAATGCCAAACTACACGGAACAATAATTAAATGTACCTGTAATCATTAACTTGGAGACATTGCCGAATATTAAGGCGCCTAGGTAATTGTGGGTTGTACAGTAATACATTCCAGAATCATTTCTCCGGGTGTCTTAAACAGTCAGCGAATAATTGCCCTCTTTGACAGAAATCTCGCTGGAAAATCTCCCCTCTCCTCGGAGGTACTTGTTCCCTGTGTAAACAAGCCTCAAATTGTTTCGTTCCCTACGTCTATACAAGAAAACGGTTTCAGCTGCTGAGCTTTCTATGTGGCAGCTCAGTTTCGCAATACTCCCGGCAAGGATTGTCTGAAACGACGGGGATAGAGCCCAGATGGACTGTGACACAATAACTGAGTAAGAAAAGAAAAGAGACATTTCCTGTCATGGAGCGTCCCATCACGCTCCCCACCAATTCAACATTGGGCGAAGATACGCCAAGAGAGGGATAACGGTAGTATAAAGAATATTTGCCCATATTGAAAAATCTGTTCCCACGCATGATTATAGCATTAATTATGTCACTTTCCCAAGTGTCTTCTAAAGTAAGAGGAATTGAGAAAATAAAACAATAGTTCGAAAATGTAGCTTTGGAAGAAATAATGCCAGTTGTTATCTTCTCACAGTTACTATATATCAATGAGAGTCATTAAACCAACTTTAATTTTATTTTATTAAAGGATTAGGACGGTGTCTGGGAGAAGACACTTGGGAAAGTGACATAATTAATGCTATAATCATGCGTGGGAACAGATTTTTCAATATGGGCAAATATTCTTTATACTACCGTTATCCCTCTCTTGGCGTATCTTCGCCCAATGTTGAATTGGTGGGGAGTGTGATGGGACGCTCCATGACAGGAAATGTCTCTTTTCTTTTCTTACTCAGTTATTGTGTCAGACACCGTCCTAATCCTTTAATAAAATAAAATTAAAGTTGGTTTAATGACTCTCATTGATATATAGTAACTGTGAGAAGATAACAACTGGCATTATTTCTTCCAAAGCTACATTTTCGAACTATTGTTTTATTTTCTCAATTCCTCTTACTTTACTTTTCCACTCCGCTGACTTTAGGCCCTATTTTGTTCAGGAGATTGCAACTTGTTCTCCTACTGAAAAAACCCTACTCACACAACAGTCAGTAATGGCAGTAGAGAAAGCTAGCATGTTTTATTAGAGGACAAGTTATATTCAGAATGAACTCAATTCCTTGATATTATCTAATAGGCACAATTTTCCACATTGTTGAGTATATTTATTTATAAAATTAAGCTTTCGTGTTCATTTACAATTACAGCCCCGCACAAAGCGTGAGGACGACACTTGCCTCTTTCTGTCTGTGATGACTCTTTGAAAGATGTATACCACTTTTCGCCCTGTTGTTACCATCTGATGCTGAACTTCATTCCCATTCCCATTCACATATTCTCTTTCTGTCAAGAAAGGCTGTTTGGCAAAAGGTAGTGAATGTTGAGGCAAGCAGATGATCAAAATGCTTAATTCGCTGAGAAATAAACTTTTCTGCCAAAAAAGACTGTTTGGCAAAAAAATAGTTAATGTTGACGCAAGCAGGTCATAAAGTAAATAGAGTCTGTGTAAACAATGCCCTACAGGACATAGTCTGCATAAATAGTGCCCTACAGTAAACAACGTCTATGTAAATAGTGTCCGAGACTAAAGAGAGACTCTGTAAATAGTGCATTACAGATAACATAGTCTATGCAAACATTGTCGTACTTTGAACAAAGTCTATGAAGACAGGGTCCTTCAGTGGACCGAGCCTATGTAAACAGTGTCCTACAGTAAACAGTCTATGTACACTGTGCCCTATGTTGAACAGAGTGATGATCACAGTGCCCTGCAGCAAAGTCTTAGTAAACAAAGCCCCACAGGAATCACAGTTTATGTAAGCAGTGCCCTATTGTAAACGGCGTCTATGTTAATAGTGACCTACGGTAAACAGTGCTACAGTCAACAGACTAGCTGTTAGCAACTCCCTACGTTAAACGAAGATGTGTGAACAGTGTCATACAGTCAGCAAGTCTTTGTGAACAATGCTCGACAGTAAACAGAATCAATGTATCCAGTGTCCAACAAGAAACAAAATCAATGTAAACAGTATCCTCCCGCAACCAGTCTATGTAAACAGTGTCATACATTAAACAGAGTCTATGTGTACACTATCATATAGTTTAACCCAGATATTGTTAATAGTATCCCACAGGAATAATTGTCCTCAATAGAACATATTCCATATAAACAGTATCCCACAGTAAACAGAGTCTATGTATGATGTGGAGATGCCGGCGCTGGACTGGGGCGAGGACAGTAAGAAGTCTTAGACCAGCAGGTTAACGTCCAACAGTTTGTTTCAAACACTAGCTTTCGAACCAATGCTCCTCCTTCACCTGAGGAAGGAGCATTGCTCCGAAAGCTAGTGTTTGAAATAAACCTGTTAGTCTATATAAAAATTGTCCCACAGTAAACAGAGGCTATTCTAATATTTTCCTACAGTCAGCACAGTGTATGTAAACAGTGCCCTCCAGTAAACAAAGTTATGTAAACCATGCACTACGTAAACAATTTATGCAAATAGTGACATACAGTAAACAGTCTAGTTATACAGTGCCCTATACTGAACATCCATACCGTAAATACTACCCACAGTAAACGAGTTTATATAAACAGTGCTCTGCAGGAGTAGAGTTTATGTCTATATCAAAAGTAAAGAGAGTCTACATAAAAGCATGACACAGTAAATAGAGTTTACATAAACAGTACCCTGAAGTAAAGAGAGCCAATGTTAACAGACATTAAATGTAATGTCCAACATTAAAGTCTTTGCGAAAAGTGACCATCAGTAAAAACAAATTGCCCTGCAGTAAACAGCCTGTTAAACGGTGTCCCATTATAAACAGAGTCTATGTAAATAGTGTTCTACGGTAAACGATGTCTGTGTAAACAGCAATAAACTGTGCCCTGCAGCAAACATAATCTATGTAAACACTGCCTGCAGTAAACAGAGTTTATGTAAAGAGTGAACTGCAGTAAACAGAATCTATGTTAACAGTGTCCGACAGTAAAATGGTTCTATGTACTGTCCCATACAGAAAATAGTCTGTGTCAGCAGTCTCCTACAGTAATGAGATTCGATGCAATGAGTGCCCTGCCGTAAAATGTCTATGTAAACAGTATTCTACAGTAAACAGTGTGTTTTTAAACAGTGCTTATCAGTAAATTGTGTATGTGTAAACAGTCGCCTACAGTTAACAGTATCTATACAAACTGTGTCCTACAGTAAACAGAGACTACGTAAACAGAGCCCTACAATAAACATAACCTGTTAAAACAGTTGCCTACTTTCATCCGTTATGTTAGCAGTGCCCGACAGCAAACATAGTCTATGTAAATTGTGTCCTACAGTAAATAAAGACGACGTAAATAGCGTCCTACAGTAAATAGTGTCTACGGAAACATGGCGCGACAGTAAACAGAATTATTTAACAAAACACCTACAATAAACAGAATCTGTGCATACAGTGTCCTCCAGTTAACGGACTTCATGTCAACAGTGTCCAACAGCATACCTAGTCTACGTGCCTGAAGTAATCAGAGCTCATGTAAACAGTGACAACTGTAAAGTTAGTCGATGTAAACACTGACCAAAGTAAATAAAGACTTTGTAAACAGTGCCCTACAGGAAAAACAGTCTATGTAAGAATTGCCCTTCAGTGAAACGAACCCACTGAAAGAGAGTGCTTCGTTAAACAAAGCCTTGTAGTCATTGTTCTGCATTAACCAAAGTGGATGGAAATAAAGCCGTAAAGAAAACAGTCTCTGTAACTAGTGTCCCGAGTAAACAGAATCTATATAAATAGTGTTCGACACTGAACAGAGTCTGTGAAAACTGGGCCCTTTATTAAACCGCCTTATTGTAAACAAAGTGCTACAGTGCAGAGACTGTGTGAGCAGAGTCCTGTAGTAAACACAGTCTATGTAAACAATGCACTCCGGTATCCAGTGTCTATGTTAACAGTGCCCTACAGTAAATTGTGTCTATGAAAACAGGGCCCGACAGTAAACAGAGTATTATAAAAAAAAGTCAGACAAAAAACAGAGTCTGTGCAAACAGTGTTCACCGATATAAAGTATCTATGTAAAGAGTGTTCTACTGTCAGCTGAATGTATGTAAACAGCGCACCCCAGTAAAGAAAGGTATGTAAACCATGTCCGACAGAAAAGAGTCTAGATGCCTATATAAATAGTGCCATACAGTAAACAGATTCGATGTATACAGTATCTTACAGTAAACTGCGATATTGTAAATAATAACGCACAGTAAATAGAGACGATATATATAGTGCTCTACAGTAAATATATTCTATATCAACAGTGTCCAACAATAAAGAGAGCATATGTAAACAGTGCCTACTTTAAACGGTCTATGTATACAGTGACCTACAGTAAAGCAAGTCTATGTGAACAATGTCCGACATTAAAGTATTTGTGAAAAGTGCCCTATAGTAAAAAGAGTCCACACAGTAAAAAGAGTGCCCGACAGTAAACTGCCTGTAAAACAGTGTCCCACAGAAAACATAGGCTATGAACTTACTTTTCGTAGTAAACATCAGCAATGTAAAGAGCAACATCAGTGAACAATGGTTCATGAACCGTGCCATACAGTAAGCAGAGTCTATGTTAACAGTGCCATACAGAAAACAGTCTATGTAAACAGTGTCTGCAGTAAATTAATTATGTGCTAACAGTGCGCAACACTAAACAGAATCTTAGTTAGCAGAATCCTACAGTAAACAGGGTCTATGCAATGAGTGTACTACAATAAATGTCGATACAAATATTGCCCTTCAGAAGTCAATGTAATGAGTGTCCTACAGTAAACAGAGTCTATTGAAACAGTATCCTGCACTAAGCAGTCTGTGTAAACATTGCACTGTACTAACGATTCGGTGTAAGTTGTGGCATACAGTAAACTGTCCTTGTAAACAGCGCCCTGTAGTGAATAGTCAATCTATCCAGTATCCACGAATAAACAGAGTCTATGTCAAACAGTGTCCTGCAGTAAGCAGAGTCGGTGTAAATAATATCATACACTGAACAGTGTAAATGAAAACAGTGTCCTGTCGTAAACAGAGACTATGTAAACAGTGCCATTCAGATAATAGTCTTTGTTGACTGTGTTCTACAGTAATGAGGGTCTATACAATGTGTGCCCTGCAGTAAAGTCTCTGTATAAACAGTGTCCTACTGTAAACAGTGTCTATGCAAAGAGTGCCCCACAGTAAAGAGAGACTATGTAAACAGTGTCCTACAGTAAACAAAATCTAGGCAAACTGTGCCCGACATTCAACAGTTGTGTAAACAGTGCCCAACAGCAAATAGAGTCAATGTAAATAGTGTCCTGCAGTAAACAATGGCGATGCAGGGGCAGCAGGGTAGCATGGTGGTTAGCATAAATGCTTCACAGCTCCAGGGTCCCAGGTTCGATTCCCGGCTGGGCCACTGTCTGTGTGGAGTCTGCACGTCCTCCCCCTGTGTGCGTGGGTTTCCTCCGGGTGCTCCGGTTTCCTCCCACAGTCCAAAGATGTGCGGGTTAGGTGGATTGGCCATGCTAAATTGCCCGTAGTGTCCTAATAAATGTAAGGTTACGGGGGAGGGTTGTTGGGTTACGGGTATAGGGTGAATATGTGGGTTTGAGTAGGGTGATCATGGCTCGGCACAACATTGAGGGCCGAAGGGCCTGTTCTGTGCTGTACTGTTCTATGTTCTATGTTCTATGTTCTATGTATATCGTGTCCTACAGTAAATACTGTCTTTCTAAACAGGCTGCGACAGTAAACAGAATTATTTTAAACAAAAGGGCAGCACGGTAACATGGTGGTTAGCATAAATGCTTCACAGCTCCAGGGTCCCAATTTCAGTTCCCGGCTGTCTCTGTCTGTGCGGAGTCTGCACGTCCTCCCCGTGTGTGCGTGGGTTTCCTCCGGGTGCTCCGGTTTCCTCCCACAGTCCAAAGGTGTGTGGGTTAGGTGGATTGGCCATGCTAAATTGCCCTTAGTATCCTAAAAAAAATAAGGTTAATTTGGGGGGGGGGGGGTTCCTGGTACAGGGTGGATACGTTGGCTTCAGTAGGGTGATCATTGCTCGGCACAACATCGAGGGCCGAAGGGCCTGTTCTGTGCTGTACTGTTCTATGTTCTGTGTTAAAGCCCGAGAGTAAACAGAGTCAGTTGGAATTCTGTCATACAGTAATTAGAGTCTATGTATTCAGCGCCCTGCATTAAATAGTCTATGTATCCGATGTCCACAGATAAACAGAGTCTATGTAAAACAGTGCCCTGCAGTAACCACATTGGTGTAATAGTGTCATACAGTAAACAGAGCCTATGTAAACAGTTCCATACAGTAAACAGAGTCTATGTATCCAGCGTCCAACAATAAACAAAAACGATGTAAACAGTGCCCTTTTGTGAGCAGAGTCTATACAATCATTGTCCATCACTAAACAGTGTCTATGTAAACAGTTTCTTACAGTAAACTGCATTATAGGAAATTAGGTCGCACAGTTAAAAAAGTCTATATAAATAGTGCTCTATGGTAAACATTATCTTTCACAACAGAGTGGCACCGCAAACAGGGTCCTTGTAAACAAAGTCACACAGTCCAGAGTGTGTGGAAACAGAGCCCTACAGTAAACCGAATCTATGTAAAAAATGCCCTATCGCAAGCAGAGTCATTGGAAACAGTGTGCTGTAGAAAACAGAGTGTATGTAAACAATACCATACGGAAAATAGAGTCTATGTGAACAATGTAATGGGAGTCGATTCAAGAAGTGCCCTGCAGTATAATGTCGATGTAAACAGTGCCCTTCATTAATAGTGTCTGTGTAAACTGGGCCCTACAGTGAACAATGTCTATGTAAATAGTTTCCTCCAGTAAACAGAGATTATGTAAGCAGTGCCCGACAGTAAGCAGAATATATGTAAACAGTGCGCCACTTTCAACAGTTATATAAACCGTGCCCTGCAGCAAACGGAGTGTATGCAAACAGTGCCCAACAGCAAAGAGAATCTAAGTAAATAGTGTCCTACAGTAAACAAAGGCCAAGTATACAGTGTCGTATAGTAAACAGTGTCTTTCTAAACAGGCAGCGACAGTAAACAGAATAATTTCAACAAAGCCCTACAGTAAAGAGTCAGTGGAAATGTTGACATACAGCAATCAGAGATTTTATAAACAGTGCCCAACATTAAATAGTCCATGTATCCGATATCCACGACTAAACAGACTCTACGTAAAACAGTTCCCTGAAATAAACAGAATCTGTGTAAACAGTGTCCCACCCTAAACAGTGTCTTTGTATCCAGTGTCCTACAATAAACAAACACGATGTAAACAGTGCTCTTCAGGAAGCAGAGGCGATAGAATCGTTGTTCAACACTAAACAGTATCTATGCTACCGTGCTGCCCGTATCTATGTGAACAGTTTCCTATAGTAAACTGCGTTACAGGAAAATGAGTCGTACAGTAAAAAGTGTCTCTATCTATAGTGCCGAATTGGAAACAGAGTCTAGATCAACAGTGTGCCACCGTAAACAGGGTCATTGTAAACAAAGTCATATAGTGCAGAGTCTGTATGCAAAGATATCCAGACAGTAAACCGAGTGTATGTGAGCAGTACGCTACATTAAACAATATATTTGAAAAGAGTATCCTACGGTAAACGGAACTGGGTAAACAGTGCCCTACAGAAAACAGAGTCTATCTAACATTGATCTCCAATGAACAGAGTTATGTATAGCGCGCCGTACAGTAACCAGGGTCGATGCACACAGTCTCCTCCAGTAAAGAACGTTTGCACAACTCGGACACGAGATTAAAAGGTTTTTGAAAACAGAGCCCATCAGTGGACCATGTTTGTGTAAGCAGTGCCCTACAGCAAACTGTCAATGTAAACAGTGTCGTGTAGTAAAGACAGTCTACGTAAACAGTTCCCTACAGAAACTAGTTTTTGTTATGGGTGTTCTAACTTAATGAGGGTTTATACAGCGAGTGCCGTGCAGTAAAATGTCGACGGAAACAGTGCCCTACAATAAACATTGTCTATGTAAACAGTGCCCTACAGTAAATAGTGTCGATGCAAACAGTGTCCTGCAGTAAACAGAAACCATGTAAACAGTGCCGCACAGCAATCAGAATCTAGGCAAACAGTGCTCGACATTCAACAGTTGTGTAAACAGTGCCCAACAGCAAAGAGAGTCGCTGTAATAAGTGCCCTACAGTAAACAAATGCGATGTATACCGCGTCCTACAGTAAATAGTGTCTTTCTAAACAGGCCGCCACAGTGAACAGAATTATTTTAAACAAGCTCCTACAGCAAACAGAGTCAGGGAAAATCGTTTCATACAGTGTTCAGAGTCAATGGAAAGTGCCCTGCATTACACAGTCTATGTAACCAATGTCCACGAGTAAACAGTCTATGTAAAATTGTGCAATGCAGTAAACAGAGACGGTGTAAATAGTGTTCTTGAAAATACAGAAAAATGTGTCATTTGAAACATGGAAGTCTGGCAATATCTGGTCTGAGAGGATACAGGGAAAGATCCCACAGAAGTTTTTTTATAAATGTTTTTTATTCAGTTTTCATGTTGTATATTGAACAAATTACAACTTGTTAGAGAGAGAAAAAAACACGCAAAAATTAACATATATATTTACAGGTGAGCATCTTCGTAGTAATAACTGTGGCCTCCCCCTCTTTGCCGGCATACATATTTTACATTCCCCAACATGTTTATTGGCATTTATTTAGTTTGGTTTTGGGCCTTAGCTAGCCATCAAACCCCCGTAACGAGCCCGTAGCCCCCCCCCCCCCCCCTCCCCGCCGGCTACCTTCCCCCGACTATTCTTCCTCTTGTACGTTGGCCACAAACAGGTCCCGAAACAATTGCATGAATGGCTCCCACGTTCTGTGGAAGCCGTCGTCCGACCCTCGGATGGCGATTTTGATTTTCTCCATTTGGAGAGAATCCGAGAGGTCGGACAGCCAGTCTGCAGCTCTGGGCGGTGCTGCTGACCGCCAGCATGGCTCCACCCTCACCCCCACCACTTTGGACATAGCCTCGAAGAAGGCTGTCCAGTACTCCACAAGTCTGGGGCAAGACCAGAACATGTGGGCGTGGTTGGCCGGGCCTCTTTGGCACTGCTCACATCTGTCCTCCACCTCCGGGAAGAACCTACTCATACGGTTTCTCGTTAAGTGGGCTCTATGTACCACTTTTAGTTGCGTCAGGCTGAGCCTTGCGCACGTGGAGGAGGAGTTGACCCTATGCAGTGCTTCGCTCCAGAGTCCCCACCCTATCTCCATCCCCAGGTCGTCCTCCCATTTCCTTCTTGTTGCGTCCAGTACGGTGTCGTCCCTATCTACCAGTCGGCCATACATGTCACTACAGGTCCCTTTCTCTAGGATACTTGCGTCCAGTAGGTCTTCCAGTAGTGTCTTTCGTGGCGGTTGTGGGTACGTCCTTGTCTCCTTTCGTAGGAAGTTTTTGAGCTGCAGGTACCGTAGCTCGTTCCCCCCAGCTAGCTGAAATTTCTCTGTCAGTTCGTCCAGTGTTGCGATCCTGTCGTCCGTGTATAGGTCCCTGACTGTCAGTGTCCCCCCGTCCTGTCTCCACCTTTTGAAGGTGGCGTCAGTCAGTGCTGGTTTGAACCTATGGTTGTTGCAGATGGGAGCCTTGTCCGACATTTTGTTCAGGCCAAATTGCTGCCGCAGTTGGATCCAGGATTGGAGGGTGGCTGTCACCACTGGGCTGCTGGAGTGTTTTTTGGATGGGAATGGGAGTTCTGCCGTGGCGAGGGCCCGGTGGGAGGTCCCCATGCAGGAGGCCTCCTCCGCACGCACCCACTCGGCTTCTGGCTCCTGGATCCATCCCCTTACTCGCTCGGCTGTTGCCGCCCAGTGGTAGAATTGTAGATTCGGGAGGGCTAGCCCCCCCCCCCCCCCCTGGATTTTGTTTTCTGTAGGACCTTCTTTGGGATCCTAGCATTTTTACCCCCCCCCCCCCATACGAACGCCATGATAAGTTTGTCCAGCGCTATGAAGAAGGCCTTGGGCATGTAGATCGGAATGGATCTAAACAGGAAGAGGAACCTGGGCAATACGTTCATTTTGATCGTCGGGACTCTTCCTGCGAGGGAGAGTGGGAGTGTGTTCCATCTTTGCAGGTCCTTTTTTACTTCCTCCGCCAGGCTGGTGAGGTTCCATTTGTGGATCCCTTTCCAGTCATGGGCTATTTGGATCCCCAGGTAGCGGAATTTATGTCGGGCTTGTTTGAACGGCAGCCCCTTTAGTGCTGCCCCTCCCCCCCCCCCCCTTCCCCGCCTTGCTGGTGTACTGGGAAGATCTCGCTTTTGCTAATGTTGAGTTTGTAGCCCGAGAAGGCTCCAAACTCTTTCAGGAGCGCGATGATTCCATCCATGCTGCTTTGTGGGTCCGAGATGTAGAGGAGCAGATCGTCTGCATAGAGTGAGACTCTGTGCTCTCTGCCTCCCCTTCGGATCCCCGTCCAATTTAATAGCAGCTTCAAAGAGCAGGATTATAAAATGTAGATTCTTGCTCACAAGCAGGCTTAGCAAACACACATGTTTCATTTGGTAGGCTAAAACAATGGCTCACACCTTCATGGAATGTAACAGGCTCAGGAAGCATCTGGAAAAGCATGGATGAGAGTTTCAATTGAATTAAGTGACGAATGTTTAAAACAGGCAAGTTTTTCAAGTCATAACCAAGTTAAATTTTAGCATACAGCTAAAAGCAAAGTTTCACACCTTAATTGAAATAAACTCTCTTAGTTAACAGCCGGAAAGGATCGATGATGCTCAGTCGAATTTGGTGTCAATTCTATAGTGTAAAATTCTATGAACATCAAGTCAATTAAAAGAAAATTGGAGACGACATGTCTACGAGAGACATAATTTAAAGTCAAAATCAAAGGCAACGTTATGAGCTGGGGACAATTAGAAAATTATACGATTCGAAATCACAGAAATAAAAGTTAACTATTAAAACCAAAGCATTTTTTAATCAGACCTGAGAGGAGACGTTATGCCCAAAATGAATTATTAGTGGTATTAAAATGTTTACATCAAAGATACTTTTTAACTATCAAAGTGAAACAAGCTTATTGACAATAAAGTCGTTAAAACTTAATAACTCTTCGAAAGAGAATATAAAACGGAAGAAAGGGGACAGCCAGCAGAGCAAGAGCCAGCTCTCACAGCTCGGTACATGGGAAGAATAGAACACAGCAACCGAGTTCACCAGCGAATACATCTCAAGAAGACCAGACTTTAAAGAAGATTGATTGTCAAGGTGGGCCTGAAGGTCCCTTCAACCAACAAGAAGGATCCAGAAGCAAGATCTTTTTACCTTTCTGTTAAGAAAGTATTTACAGCTTTAAAAAATAAAAATTAAATTATAATAATAAAATAACTTAAAAGTTTAAACCTCAAACAGTGGTTATTAGCCTACTTTACTTACTTAATAACGCAGGACCCAGGACATCGATGCTACTAAGGGGTAAGTAGGTAAAATTATTCGATGAAGGTATGGGTTATACCGGGGGATAACTTGAAAATATAGTTTGACCTGAATAGCACCCACCGAAGCCTGCATCGGAGTCAGGGAGTGAGAATCCCTGTTCACCATTTAGAATATCGACTCTTTTTTGGTACAGGGGAAATTCTAAGAATAGTGGTGAGTTTTAACTTCAATAGTCTCAGACAGTAAACAGAGTCTATGTAAACAGTGCTCCATCGTAAACAGAGTCTATGTATCCCGCGACCAACAATAAACAAGATCAATGTAAACAGTGCCCTTCAGTAAGGAGAGTCTAAAAAATCATTGTCCAACACTAAATAGTGTCTATTTAAACAGTTTCCTACAGTAAACTGCGTTATAGGAAATTGAGTCGAACAGTAAAAAGAGTCTTTGTAAATAGTGCCCTATTTTAAACAGAATATATATCAACAGTGTGCCATCGTCAACAGGGTCATTGTAAACAAAGTAATACAGTGGCAGCAGGGTAGCATGGTGGTTAGCATAAATGCTTCACAGCTCCAGGGTCCCAGGTTCGATTACCGGCTGGGTCACTGTCTGTGTGGAGTCTGCACGTCCTCCCCCTGTGTGCGTGCGTTTTCTCCGGGTTCTCCGGTTTCCTCCCACAGTCCAAAGATATGCGGGTTCGGTGGATTGGCCATGCTAAATTGCCCGAAGTGGCCTAATAAAAGTAAGGTTAAGGGGGGGGGGGGTTGTTGGGTTACGGGTATAGGGTGGATACGTGTGTTTGAGTAGGGTGATCATGGCTCGGCACAACATTGAGGGCCGAAGGGCCTGTTCTGTGCTGTCTGTTCTATAATCTATGTTCTACAGTACAGAGGTTGTGAAAACAGAGCCCGACAGTTAACCGACTCTACAACAGTGCCATACAGTTCACAGTGTTTTTGAAAAGAGTGGCATTCGGTAAACAAAGACTGTGTAAACAGTGCCCCACTGGAAACAGAGTTTATGTAGACCGTAATCTCTTGTCATTTATGTTATGTATTCCGTGCCGCAAAGTGAATCAAGTCTATTTATACAGTGTCCTACAGTGAAGAAAGGCGATGCAACCTGTGCCAGACAGCTAATGGTTTATGGAGCAGGGACCTCCAGTATACCGTGTCTATGTAAACAGTACCGTACAGCAAACATCGTCAATGTAAACAGTGTCATACAGTAATGAGAGTCTATACAATGATTACCCTGAAGTATCATCTCTATGTAAAGAGACGTATAACTGACTGTAATGTTCCATGGCCAGTTTCTCAAGTTCAAACTCTCTCTTTATTTTTTTCCCTGTATATCCGTTTTTCTTTCTCTTTGTTCTGCTAGTGCTATTGTTTCTTTACTAATTTCTTCTCTCGACTTGTATTTTCCTTCTCCTCCTCTTTCGCATTCAAGCTGCTTTAAGTCTTGCTGATGTTCGATTTGTTTAATTTGTAACTGCATATTTCCCATTTCCAATGAGTCAAACTGTATCTCAGGCAACTTTAAATGCTTAGCCACCGCCATGATCACCTCATCTTTTCTCATTTTGTCACGTAAGTTTAACGTTAATGTTTTTGCCGAATCTAACAGTCTGCTTTTAGTCTCTACCACGAAGGTACTGCTTGCGACCGTCTCCAACCACAAAAACTTCAGAACGTCTGAAAGAGACATTATCCACAACACACTCCCAACTGAAACTGGAAGACGACACCAGAAGAGCAACCACATATACTCAGCGCTCACTGCCTTTAAGTTCACTAAGCCAATCCTATAGATAGACTCTGAGACTCAAGCCTCCAATTTTTCTGCAACGCGGTGATCTTAAACAAACTGTTCTCATAGATTTTTCTTGATGTAGGCAATCATTATATTGACCCTCTTGACTGCGTGGCATGTTTACATCGTCTTTGTTTAATGTCGGACACTGGATGCGTGGACCCAGTTTACTTGTGGACTCTGCTTACATAGACTGTTGACTGTGGGACTGTTTTCATATACTCTATTTACTATAGCTCACTGTTGACAGTGGGCACTGTTTACATGGTCGCTGTTTACTGTAGAGCACCGTTTAAATAGACTGTTTACTGTGGGGCACTGTTTATATCGACTCTATTTACTGCACGGCACAGTTTAAATAGTCGTTTTCAGTAGGGCACTCTTCAGATAGTCTGTTTACTTTAGTGCACTGATAACATGGGTTTACTGTAGGGCTTTAATTACAATAATGCTGTTTACTGTCGCGCCCTGTTTACAGAGAATGGTTGCTGCAGGACAGTGTTTCCAAAGACTCTATTTACTTTAAAACTGACTCCATAGACACCATTTACTATAGGACGCTATTTACATAGACTCTGTGTACTGTAGGGCATTGTTTACATCACTCTGCTTAATATTGCGCGATGTTTACATCGACTCTGATTACTGTACGACACTGTTTACATAGACTATGTTTACTGTAGAGCACTATTTTGATAGGCTCTGTTCAATGTGGGACAAGGTTGACACAGGACTCTGTTTCCTGTTGGGCACCATTTACACAGTCTCTCTTTACCGTATGATAGTCTTTACAAACACACTCAATGTTACAAATACACAATAACAGGCTACATCTTTTTTCTTTATTGTTCGACGCTGTATATATACTCTGTTTTCTGTATGACACTATTTACACCGACTCTGTTTCCTGCAGAGAACTGTTTTACATAGCCTCTATATAGTCGTGGACACTGGATACATAGACTATTTAAATTAGTGTGCTGTTTATACAGACTTATTTACTGCGGAACACTATTAATAGAGACTCCGTTTCTGTAGGGCACTGTTAACATATACTCTGTTGATTGTAGGACTCTGTTTACTTAGACTCTGTTTACGGTGGGATACTGTCTTCCTAAGGAGAGGTTGATGAGAGTGCAGGACAGACATGTCCCTGAGAAAATAAGGTATAGAAATGGCATCCCGTTCCACCGTGATACGTGCTCGGACTACTGTTGTTTTTGATATACATAAATAATCTGGACGAAGGTATAGGTAGTTTGATTAGCAAGTTTGCAGATGATACTAAGATTGGTCGAGTTGCAGATAGCGAGGTGGACTGTCAGCAACATATAGATAGATTAGAGAGTTGTGCAGATGAATGGCAGTTGGAGTTCAATCCAGACAAATGCGAGGTGATGCATTTTTAAAGATCTAATTCAAGAGCGTGCTATATGGTCCATGGATGAGTTCTGGGGAAAATTGATGTACAGAGAGATCTGGGATTTCATTTTACCCTGAAGTTGGCAACACAGGTTGATAGAGTGGTCAAGAAGGCATACATCATGCATGCCTTCATCGGACGGGGTATAGAGTACAAGAGTCATACAGTTGTAAAGGACTTTGGTTAGGCCACATTTGGAATACTGCGTGCAGATCTGTTCGCCAGATTACCAGAAGGATGTGGATGCTTTAGAGGGGGTGCAGAGGAGTTTCAACAGGATGTTGCCTGGTATGGAGGGAGCTAACTATGCAGAGGTTTTAAGTAGATTCGGATAGTTTTCGTTGGAAAGAAGGAAGTTGAGGGGGGAACCTCATTGAAGTTTACAAATTATGAGAGGTATGGACAGGGTGGATAGCAACCAGCTTTTTCCAACAGTGGGGATGTCAATTGCAAGGTGTCACGATTTCAAGGTGAGAGGGGGAAAGTTTAAGGGAGATGTGCGTGGAAAGTTCTTTACGCAGAGAGTGGGAGGTGCATGGAACGCTTTGCAGGCGGAGTTGGTAGAGGCGGGCACGATAGCATCATTTAAGATGCATCTGGACGGGTATATGAACGGGCGGGGGACAGAGGGTAGTAGATCCTTGGAAAATAGGAGACAGGTTTAGATAAAGGGTCTGGATCGCTGCAGGCTGGGAGGGCCGAAGGGCCTGTTCATGTGCTGTAATTTTCTTTGTTCTTTGCTCTTTCGAACCTATTTACTGTAGATATTGTTACATACTGTTTATATAAATTCTGTTCACTGTCGGGTCTGATTACATAGCCTCTGTTTACTGTAGGGCACAATTTTATACAATGCGTTTTACATCAGGAAACTATTCATGGACGTTGCTTGATGCAGGATAATGTTTACACAGACTCTGTTTACTGTTGGGCACAATTTATAGTCTTTGATTACTGCTGCACACTGTTTACACAGACTTCCTATACTGTCGGATGCGGTTTACACAGTCTCTGGTTACTGTACGGCACTTTCTTCACTGCAGGACACTGTTCCAATAGACTCTGTTTACTGACGGACACTAATTCCATAAACTTCTGAAGGACACAATTTGTATCGACTGTTTATTGCAGGACACTGAATGAATATACTCTCATTACTGAAAGATTCTGGTTACTAAGATTCTGTTTACTGTTGGAATCTTTTTGCGCAGAATCGATTTACTGCAGGCACTGTTTCTATAGACTCTGTTTGCTGTACGGCAATGTTTATACAGACTCGGTTTACTGTCTGGCTCGGTTCATGAACCAATGTTTACAGATGTTGCTCTTTATATAGACGTCGTTTACTATGTAACAATATTTTCATGAGCTATGTACTGTGGGACATTGTTTTACAGGCAGTTTACTGTGGGGAAATGCTGTGTGGACTCTTTACTGTCGGGCACTTTTCACAAAGACTTTATGTCGGACACTGTTTACATAGACTATCTTTACTGTAGGGCACTGTATGCATCGAGACACTTTACTGCAGGGCACTCTTTTCATGGACTATGTTTACTGTAGAGCACTGTTTATATAATCTCTGTTTACTATTGATTATTATTTGCAATTTCGAATTTTATTGTAACACACTATACATAGACGCTGTTTACTATATGGCACTATTTATTTAGACTTTTTCTGTAGGACATGGTTTCCATAACTTCATTTACAGGGGTGTCCTCTTTACATATATTCTGTTGACAGTCGGAAACTCTTTACATCGACTCTTTATGTCGGAGGGCACTGTTTACACACACTCTATTCACTGTAGGACTTTGTTTGCATTAACTATGTTTACTGTCGGGCCTTGTTTTCATAGATACCGTTTACTGCAGGGCACTGTTAACATAGGCACTGGTTCCTCTGTGGCATTGTTTACATAGACTCTGTTTACTGTAGGACTCTGTTTACACATACTCTGTACTGTAGGCCTTTATTTACAATAACTCGGTTCAATGAATCACCATGTTTTCATACACTCAGTTCACTGTGGGACAATATTTACATAGACTGTTTTCTGTACGGCAACATTTCCATCGACTTTGGTTACTGCAGGACACTGAATACACAGACTCTGTTCACTGAAGGACACAGTTTACTGACGGGAATTGCCTCCATAGACTCTTTTTCCTGAAGTACACTTTTTCCACAATCTTTATTTACTATGGGCACTTTTTGCACTTCACAGTTGGGCGCTGTTTACATATACTCTGATTACTTCAGGCACTGTTTATATAGACCATATCTGCTGTTGGACACTGTTGACGTGAAGTATGTTTACCAGAGGACACTATATGCACAGATTCTGTTTTCTGTAGGTCTTTGTTCAAAATAATTCTGTTCACTGTTGCGCCCTCTTTCCATGGACACTATTTACTCCAGGACACATTTAATATCACCTTTGTTTACTGTCTGACACAATTTACATAGGCTGGTATAGAACATAGAATAGAACAGCACAGAACAGGCCCTTCGGCCCTCGATGTTGTGCCGAGCAATGATCACCCTACTTAAACCCAAGTAACCCGTATACCCGTATCTCAACAATCCCCCCATTAACCTTACACTAACCTTACTTTTTAGGACACTACGGACAATTTAGCATGGCCAATCCACCTAACCCGCACATCGTTGGACTGTGGGAGGAAACCGGAGCACCGGAGGAAACCCACGCACACACGGGGAGGACGTGCAGACTCCACACAGACAGTGACCCAGCCGGGAATCGAACCTGGGACCCTGGAGCTGTGAAGCATTGATGCTAACCACCATGCTACCGTGAGGCCCCCTGCTATCGTAAGGCCCCCTTTGCAGGTCATTGTTTACATTACTGTAGAAAGTGGGGCACTGTTTTCATAGATTCTCTTTACTGTCGGGCACAGTGTACATAGTCTCTGTTTACTGTAGGACACTGTTCGCACAGACATAATTTATTGTACGGCGCTGATTACATAGACAATATTTACTGTACGGCACTGTTTACATCGACAGTATTTACTGTACGGCACTGTTTACATAGACACTATTTATGAAGGGCACTGTTTACATAGACACTGTTCACTGTAGTATACTGTTTACATTAACATTCTACCTCAGGGTACTCATTGTATAGACTCTCATTACAGCAGGACACTGTTAACATCTACCCTATTTTCCGTATGGTAGTGTTTACACAGGCTGTGTTTACTCCAGGACACGGATTCCATTGACTATATTTGCTGGAAGGCGCAGTTTACTGAAGGTCACTGTTTCCATAAACCACTGTTCACATAGACTCTGTTTACAAGAGGACACTATTTATATAAACTCTTTTAATTGTACGACTCAATTTCCTACAAATCAGTTTACTGTAGGAAATTGGTCATCTAGACACTGTTTAATGAAGGACAATGATTTTACAGACTCTGCTTACTGAAGGGTAGTGTTTACATCGTGTTTGTTTATTGTTGGACGCTGGCAAAATAGACTCTGTATACGGGATGGCATTTTTTACATGAACTCTGTTTACTGTATGACACAATATACAACGATTCTGTTTACTTCAGAGCACTGTTGTATATAGATTCTTTGACATCGCAGACATAGATTATTTTATGTAGGGCAGTGTTTACATGGATGCAGATTACTGTCTGACATAACTTGCACTGACAGTGTTTGCGGTAGGGCTTTGTTTCAAATAATTCTGTTTACTGTCGCTGCCTGTTTAGAATTGCACTATTTACTACAGGACAGTAGGGTAGCATGGTGGTTAGCATAAATGCTTTACACTCCAATATCCCAGGTTCGATTACCGGCTGGGTCACTGTCTGTGTGGAGTCTGCACGTCCTCCCCCTGTGTGCGTGGGTTTCCTCCGGGTGCTCCGGTTTCCTCCCACAGTCCAAAGATGTGCGGGTTAGGTGGATTGGCCATGCTAAATTGCCCGTATTGTCCTACAAAAAAGTAAGGTTAAGGGGGGGTTGTTGGGTTACGGGTATAGGGTGGATACGTGGGTTTGAGTAGGGTGATCATGGCTCGGCACAACATTGAGGGCCGAAGGGCCTGTTCTGTGCTGTACTGTTCTATGACACTGTATACATTGCATTTGTTTACACGATGACACTATTTACAAAGACTCTCTTTTATGTTGTGCACTGTTTCCATAACTGTTGAATGTAGGGCACTGTTTGCCTAGATTCTTTTTTACGTAGGGCGCTGTTTACATTGCCTCTCTTTACTGTGGGACACCGTTTGCATACACTATTTATTGTCGGGCACATTTTACATAGACACTTTACATTTACATTTTACTGCAGGGCACTCATTGTTTCGACCCATTTACTGCAGCACACAGTTGACATAGACTATTTCTGTAGAGCACTGTTTATATAGACTCTGTTTACTGCAGGACACTGTTTACTTTGATCCTGTTGCTGTCGGGCACGGATTACATAGACACGGCACACTGTTAGGCTCTGTTTACATAAACCATTTGCTGTCGGACACGACTTTCTTTACTGTAGGACGTTGAATACATAGACTCTATTTACTGTGCGGCACGGTTTATAAAACTCTATTTATTGGAGACCACTTTTTAAATATGTCTGTTTCTTGTCGGGCACGTAGTCTCTGTTTACCGTAATATACTCTTTTCAAAGGCACTGTTTACCGTTGGGCACTGTTTATATATACTCGATTTCCTGTCGGGATCTGTTTGCATACATACACTTTACTGTATGACATTGTTTACAATGACCCTGTTTACGGTGATTCACTGTTGACATTGAATCTGTTTGCAACAGGGCACTCTATACAGAGACACTTTTCACTGTCCGACTCAAATTCTGATAACGCAGTTTACTGTAGAAAACTGTTCACATAGACACTGTTTAGTGTTGAACAAAGATTGTATCGACTCTGTTTACGGCGGGGCACTGTTTCCATTGACGCTGTTCACGGTATAAAGGTTTCTTTTATGTCTTATGGGTGTTAAAAGGAAAGTGAGGATTACTTAGTTTTGTATTCATTGGTGGTTGTATTTGAATTGATCGTTGCTAAGGTGTCTGGAGAAATCCACAGGGCCTGAGAAACTTCGTCCCAGGGTGCAGGCTCTGGAAATAGTGGATGCATTAGTGGTCATCTTCCGGCATTCTCTGGAATTGTCCCTGCAGATTGGAGGTAGCTCACTTCACTCCAATATTCAAAAAGGGAGTTGGAGAGAAAGCCTAGTTGGACAAATGCTTGAATGCATTATTAAGGAATTGATAGCGGAACATTTTTTTTTGTTTAATAATTTTAGAGTACCCAATTCATTTTTTCCAATTAAGGTGCAAGTTAGCGTTGCCAATCCACCTATTCTGCACAGCTTTGGATTGTGGGGGCGAAACCCACGCAAACACAGAAAGAATGTGCAAGTTCCACACGGACAGTGACCCAGAGCCAGGATCGAACCTGGGACTTCAGCGCCGTGAGGTTGCAGGGCTAACCCACTATGCCACCGTGCAGCTTCAGAACATTTTTAAAGCAGTGGCAGGATCCGTCGGAGTCAGCAGAGATTTATGATGGGAAATTCATGCTTGGCAAATCTGTTGGAATTGCTTGAAGATGTAATCAGTATAGTTAACAAGGGAGAGACAGTCGATGTGGAATATTTCGACTATCAGAAGGTGTTACACAACGTCCCGTAAAATAGATTATTGTCCAAAATATAAGTGTATGGGATCGAGAGAAATGTATTGAGGTGGATAGAAAAACGCCTGGCAAAGATCAAACCAAGAGTAGGGATTAATGGGTCATTTTCAAATTGGCAGGCAGTAACTAGTGTGGTACCACAGGGATCGGTGCTGGGACTCCAGCTATTCACAATTTATGTAAATGATTTGGATGACGGAACAAAATGTAACAACTGAAAGTTTGCAGATGATATCAAGTTATGTGGGGGGAGGGGTGAATTGTGAAGATGATGCGATGCAGTATAATTTGGATGTGTCAGGTTATTCATTTTGGAAGCAAAAACAAGAAGGCAGATTACTACCTGAATGCTTGTAAATTGGGAGAGGGGATTGTGCAGCGGAACTGCGTTTCCTTGTGCACCACTCGCTGAAGGTAAGCATGCAGTTGCAGCAGGCGATAAAGAAGCCTCATGGTATATTGGCCTTCATTGCGAGAGGTTTCGAGTATTGAAGGAGTGATGTGATGCTGCAATTCTACCGGCCCTTGGTGAGGACACACCTGGAGTATTGGTCTACTTCTCTGAGTAAGGATGTTCTTTCTCTCGAGAGAGTTAAGCGAAGGTTTCACAGAATTATTGCAGGGATGGCGGGACTGTCATATGAGGAGAGATTGATTAGGGCGGTATTGTTCTCATTGGAGTTCAGAAGAATGAGGGGGATCTCGTAGAGATTGATAACATTTTTACGGTATTAGACATCGTAGATGAAGGGAAGATTTTGCCAATCATAGGTGTACCAGAACCAGGTTTCACAGTCTGAGGATTCAGGGTAAACAATTTCGGACAGAGATGAGGTGATATTTCTTGACCGAAAGTGTGGTAAGCCTATGGAATTAATTACCAAAGGAAGTTTTTGATGCCAAAATATTGAATATATTTAAGAGGCTAGATATAGCATTTGGTGAGAATGGGTTAAAAGGCTACGAGGAGAAAGCAGGATTAGGCTATTGAGCAGAATGATCAGCCATGATTGTGATGATTTGTAGAGCTGGCTAGAAGGTCCACAATACCTCCTCCGCTTCTATCTCTGTATCTATACATGTTGCTTCTTAGGGAATGATACCAAGACGGAACACAACACTTAGCTCTTGACTCACCAATGCCCTGGACCACTGGATTTATACATAATTTTCCCTCCACCGAAGTCCTCTTTCCATGAAGGCCAACATGCCTTGAGGCTACTCAAGTGCTTTCTTCACCTGCGAGGTGATTGGTGTATACTGACAAGCCATCTCTTTGGCTGTCATCAGTTCCCAGTTTATCACCATTTAACTAACTGTATTTATGGCTTTTTTCCATCAGAAATCGACAACATTACACGCATCCAAATTGTCCTGCATCTGCCATGAATCTGCTCGAATTGACTGAATTTACTTATGAGTTTTAATTGAAGGAAAACGGAGATTTAGACATTTATTTATCTCGAAAAGAAAGTCGAACGGTGAAGACAGAATAAATAGTGCAGGATTTTCAATTATAACATTATTGAATAAAGATATTCGTCCACTTCCTGTCAGGCACATCCGGAGTGCCATGACGTTGCCTTGTGCTCTCGAACAAACTCAGCACGCCTTCGTTACCACTGACAAAATTCCGTCCCTCAAAAGTACTGAAGACAGGAACGAACAGTTCAAGGAAGATCTGGATCAATTCACCAAGTCCACGTCTGTAAATCATTGGCCCATAGGCCCAGTGAAATTCAATGTCAATGTATGTAATAATATGGATAACTTGGGGGGGGGGGGGGGCTACTGGTATAGTGTGGATATGAGTAGGGTGATCATTGCTCGGCACAACGTCGAGGGCCGCAGGGCCTGTTCTGTGCTGTACTGTTCTATGTTCTATGTGCTGTACTGTTCTATGTTCTATGAATGAATCCGTTGTCAAGTAGACAATTGCGGCTAAATTAGGAAAATACACCATGGAGTTAAAAGTGCAGATCGTGTTTAACATACTTGCTGGAGTTTTTTGAAGAGGTCATAAAAATTGTTGATCAAGTAAAAAAAGTTAATGTGATATACATCGAATTCAAAATTCATTAATACACTGGGTCTGAAGAGACTTAGAATATATATCTGATGGGGAAAAAATAGAACAGAAGCAGATTTGGCGAATAAAACGAAGAAGGGAGTAATGGACAGTGGATATTGCTCGTGCTGGAGGGAGATTTATAACGGAGTTCCCCAGGTGTCGGTATTGGGAATGTTGTTTTTCCAAAAAAATATTAATGATCTAGATCTCGGTGTGCAAGAAGCATTTTGACGTCTGCCTGTGATTTAAAGCATGGAACCATAGAGAACTCTGAGGTCAACAGCCTCAAAAATTCAGAGATAATTCAGTGTACTGTGAAGGTGGATAGCAGATGAAATTCAATGTGTAGAAAGGTGAGATAATGCAGTATTTACACACTGTATGATTTACTCATGCAGAATAACACTACAGGCCAAACTATCTCTGTCACTAACACCTATACTTAACTTCGGGTGCCCACTTAGGTCAGAGGAACAATGGCCGTTGTTCGCATCTGAGGGTATCCAAAGATACCCGCCTCTAACACACTCCCAGGCAGTGCATTCCAGAACGTCGCCACCCTCTGGGTCAAAAAGCATGTCCTCACATCCCCTCTAAACCTCCTGAAGAGAGGTTGGCTTGGGTTATTTTCGCTGGAGAAGAGAAGGCTGAGGGGCGACCTGACAGAAGTATACAACATTATGAGGGGCATGGGCAGGGCAGATAGGGAACAGCCATGCTCTTCCTCCCATGCTGCATTATCTCACATTTTCCGCAATTTGGCCGCAATTTTCTACTTGACAACGGATTCATTCATGCAGAGTTATTTCTAAAAACATGCCCACCACTGCCTTTAAACTTGTTGGTCTGTAATTGAAAACTTTTTGAAAAAGGGAGTAATGTTTTCAACTCCCCAGTCCTCTGGCAAATCCCATTGGTCTTGAGACAACTGAAAGATTATTCAATATTATGTTCGGTATATTGGACCGCATATTTCATGTGTAGTTCGTGCACACTGCAGAGCTCTCTCACGCAATATTTTGCATGTTTTATTATTGGGATTTTGATGGGCAGCACGGTGGCTCAGTGGGTTAGCTATGCATTCTCACGGCGCTGAAGTAGCAGATTCGATCCCGGCTCTGGGTCACTGTCATTGTGGAGTTTGCACATTCTCCCCGTCATTGCGTGGGGCGTGGGGTTCGCCCCCACAACCCAAAGATGTGCAACATAGGTGGCTTGAACACGCCAAATTGTCCCTTAATTGGAAAAAAATAATTGGGGACTCTAAATTTACAAAAATAAATTTAAAAATAATAAAACATATTGGGACGTTTGATTCAATCCCGTTGTTTCCCAATTTCAATTTATCTCAGCATGATGTTGTTAATGAAGAAACTGTCCTTAATGCATCTTCTGAGGGGCAACCGGACGTTTCCCAACCGATTGGTTACCCGTAACAATGTCAAGTTATCCATATTATTACATACATTGACATTGCATTTCACTGGGCCTATGGGCCAATGATGTACAGACCTGGACTTGGTGAATTGATCCAGATCTTCCTTGAACTGTTCGTTCCTGTCTTCAGTACTTTTGAGGGACGGTATTTTGGCAGTGGTAACGAAGGCGTGCTGAGTTTGGTCGAGAGCACAAGGCAACGTCATGGCACTCCGGATGTGCCTGACAGTGGACGAATGTCTTTATTCAATAATGGTATGATTGAAAATCCTGCACTATTTATGCTGTCTTCACCGTTTTTCATTCTTTTCGAGAAAAATAAATGTATCAATCTCCGTTTTCCTTCAATTAAGACTCATAAGTATCTTCAGTCAATTCGAGCTGATTCATGGCAGATGCACGACAATTTGGTTGAGTGTGATGTTGTCGATTTCTGATGTACAAAAAGCCATAAATACACAGTTAATTAAATGGTGATAAACTGGGAACTGATGACAGCCAAAGAGATGGCGTGTCATTATACATCAATCACCTCGCAGGCGAAGAAAGCACTTGAGTAGCCTCAAGGCATGTTGGCATTCATGGGAAGTGGAATTCAGTAGATTGAAAATAATGTATACAATCAGTGGTCCAGGGCCTTGGTGAGTCAACAGCTAAGTGTTGTGTTCCGTCTTGGTGTCCTTCCCTAAGAAGCAACATGCATAGATACAGAGAAGATAGAAGCGGAGGAGGTATTGTGGCCCTTCTAGCCAACTCCACAAATCATCACCATCATGGTTGATCATTCTGCTCAATAGCCTAATCCTGCTTTCTCCTCATAGCCTTTAATCCCATTCTCACCAAATGCTATATCTAGTCTCTTAAATATATTCAATATTTTGGCATCAAATACTTCCTTTGGTAATTAATTCCATAGGCTTACCACACTTTCGGTCAAGGAATATCACCTCATCTCTGTCCGAAATTGTTTACCCTGAATCCTCAGACTGTGAAACTTGGTTCTGGGCACACCCATGATTGGCAAAATCGTCCTTGCTTCTACGGTGTCTAATCCCGTAAAAATGTTATCAATCTCTACGAGATCCCCCTCATTCTTCTGAACTCCAAGGAGCACAATCCCGACCTAATCAATCTCTCCTCATATGACAGTCCCGCCATCCCTGCAGTAAATCTGGGAATCCTTCGCTTAACTCTCTCGAGAGAAAGAACATCCTTATTCAGAGAAGGAGACCAATACTCCAGGTGTGTCCACACCAAGGCCCGTTATAATTGCAGCATCACATCCCTCCTTCAACATTCGAAACCTCTCGCAATAAATGCCAATATACCATGAGGCTTCTTTATCGCCTGCTGCAACTGGATGCTTACCTTCAGCGAGTGGTGCACAAGGAAACGCAGTTCCGCCGCACAATCCCCTCTCCCAATTTACAAGCATTCAGGTAGTAATCTGCCTTCTTGTTTTTGCTTCCAAAATGAATAACCTGACACATCCAAATTATACTGCATCGCATCATCTTCACAATTCACCCCTCCCCCCACATAACTTGATATCACCTGCAAACTTTCAGTTGTTACATTTTGTTCCGTCATCCAATCATTTACATAAATTGTGAATAGCTGGAGTCCCAGCACCGATCCCTGTGGTACCACACTAGTTACTGCCTTCCAATTTGAAAATGATCCATTGATACATACTCTTGGTTTGCTCTCTGCCTTGCGTTTTTCTATCCACCTGAATACATTTCTCTCGATCCCATACACTTTAATTTTGGACAACAATCTCTTTTACGGGACGTTGTGTAACACCTTCTGATAGTCGAAATATACCACATCGACTGTCTCAACCTTGTTAACTATACTGATTACATCTTCAAACAAATCCAACAGATTTGCCAAGCATGAATTTCCCATCATATATCTCTGTTGACGCGGACTGATCCTGCCACTGCTTTAACAATGTTCCGGGCAGCACGGTGGCGCAGTGGGTTAGCCCTGCAGCCTCACGGCACTGAGGTCCTAGGTTCGATCCTGGCACTGAGTCGCTGTCCGTGTGTAACTTGCACATTCTCCCTGTGTTTGCGTGGGTTTCGCCCCCACAACCCAAAGATGTGCAGAATAGGTGGATTGGCCAGGCCATATTGACCCCTAATTGGAAAAAATGAATTGGGTACTCTAAAATTATTAAACAGAAATAAATGTTCCGCTATAAAATCCTTGATAATGGATTCAAGCATTTGTCCAACTAGGCTTACTGTTCTGTAGTCAGCCAACAATGCATTCTCTCCAACTCCATTTTGAATATTGGAGTGAAGTGAGCTACCTCCAATCTGCAGGGACAATTCCAGAGACTATAGAATCCCGGAAGATGACCACTAATGCATCCACTATTTCAAAAGCCTGCACCTTAAGCACACTGGGACGAAGTTTCTCAGGCCCTGTGGATTTCTCCAGACATCTTAGAAACGATCAATTCAAATACAACCACCAATGAATACAAAACTAAGTAATCCTCACTTTCCTTATAACACCCATAAGACATAAAAGAAACCTTTATACCGTAAACAGCGTCAATGGAAACAGTGCCCCACCATAAACAGAGTCGATACAATCTTTGTTCAACATTAAACAGTGTCTATGTGAACAGTTTCCTACAGTAAACTGCGTTATCAGAATTTGAGTCGGACAGTGAAAAGTGTCTCTGTTTTGAGTGCCCTGTTGCAAACAGATTCAATGTCAACAGTGAATCACCGTAAACAGGGTCATTGTAAACAATGTCATACAGTAAAGAGTACGTATGCAAACAGAGCCCGACAGGAAACCGAGTCTATGTAAACAGTGCCCAACGGTAAACAGTGTCTTTGAAAAGAGAACAGAGACTATGTGCCCGACAGGAAACCGAGCCTATTTAAAAAGTGGTCTCCAATAAATAGAGTTCTATATACGGTGCCGTACAGTAAACATAGTCTATGTATTCAACGTCCTGCAGTAAAGAAAGTCTGAACAACCCGTGTCCTACAGCAAATGGTTTATGTAAACTGAGCCTTACAGTACGCCGTGTCTATGAAATCCGTGCCCCACAGCAACAGGATTAAAGTAAACAGTGTCCTGCAGTAAACATAGTCATTATAAACAGTGCTCTACAGAAATAGTCTATGTCAACTGTGTTCTACAGTAAAAGGGTCTATAGAATGAGTGCCCTGCAGTAAAATGTCAATGCAAACAGTGTCCTACAGTAAACCGTATCTATGTAAAAAGTGCCCGACAATAAATAGTGTATGCAAACAGTGTCCCACAGTAAAGAGAGGCTGCATAAAACAGAATTAAGGCAAACAGTGCCCTACATTCAACAGTTATGGAAACAATGCACAACATAAAAGAGAGTATTTGTAAATATTGTCCTAGAGTAAACAAAGGCAATGTGTACAGTGTCCTACAGTGAACAGTGCAATTCGAAACAGGCAGCGACAGTAAACAGAATTATTTGAAACAAAGCACTACAGCAAAAACTGAACGTGCAAATTATGTCAGACAGTAATCAGCATCCATGTAAACACTGCCCTACATTAAATGATCTACGTCTGCGATGTCGACGAATCTATGTACAACAGTGCTCTGAAGTAAACAGACTCGTTGTATCTTGTGTCATACAGTAAACAGAGTTTATGTAAAAAATGCCATCCCGTATACAGAGTCCAGCGTCCAACAATAAACAAACACGATGTTAACACTACTCTTCAGTAAGCAGAGTCTGTACAATCATTGTCCTTCATTAAACAGTGTCTACGTGAACAATTTCCTACAGTAAACTGCTTTGTAGGAAATTGAGTCGTACAGTTAAAAGAGTTTATATAAATAGTGTCCGCTTGTAAACAGAGTCTATGTGAACAGTGGTTTATGGGAACAGTTACCATCAGTAAACCGTGTCTATGTAAACTGCGCCCACCAGCAAATGAAGTCAATGGAAACCGTGTCCTGGAGTAAACACAGCATGTGTAAACAGTACAATACGGAAAATAGGGTAGATGTCAACAGTGTCCTGCTGTAATTGTATAGACTCCCGAGTACCTTGCAGTGGAATGTTAATGTAAACAGTATCGTCCAGTGAACAGTGTCTATGTAAACAGTACCCATCATAAATAGTGTCTATGTAAACATTGCCGTACAATAAATACTGTCTATGCGAATAGTGTCCTACAGTAAACAGAGACTATGTACACAGTGCCCGACAGTAAACAGAATCTATGAAAACAGTGCCCTACTTTCAACAGTTATGTAAACAATGACCTGCAAATACCAGCCTATGTAAATTGTGTCAGACAGTAAACAGAGGTGATATTAACAGTGTCCTGGAGTAAATAGTGTCCATGGAAAGAGGTCGCCGCAGTGAACAGAATTATTTTCAACAAAGACCTACAGAAAACAGAATCTGTGCATATAGTGTCCTCTAGTAAACAGACTTCACGTCAACAGTGTCCAACATAGTCTATATAAACAGTGCCTGCAGTAATCAGAGTATCTGTAAACAGCGCCCAACTGTGAAGTGTGAAAAGTGCCCATAGTAAATAAAGATTGTGGAAAAAGTGTCCCTCAGGAAAAAGAGTCTACGTAAGCAATTCCTGTCAGTAAACTGTGTCATTCAGTGAACAGAGTCTGTGCATTCAGTGTCCTGCAGTAACCAAAGTCGATGGAAATGTTGCCGTACAGAAAACAGTCTATGTTAATATTGTCCTAAAGAGAACTGAGTGTATGGAAACATGGTCATTCATTGAACCGTGTTATTGTAAACAAAGGCCTACAGTACAGAGTCTGTGTAAACAGAGTCCTACAGTAAACATAGTCTATGTAAACAATGCCACAGAGGAACCAGTGTCTATGTTAACAGTGCCCTGCAGTTTACGCTATCTATGAAAACAAGGCCCGACAGTAAACAGAGTTAATGTAAACAAAGTCCTACAGTGAATAGAGTGTGTGTAAACAGTGTCCTCCGACATAAAGAGTAGATGTGAAGAGTTTCCGACTGTCAGCAGAATGTATGTAAACAGTAAATCCCTGTAAATAAAGTTATGTAAACCATGTCCTACAGAAAAAGTCTACATAAATAGTGCCATGTTGTAAACAGCGTCTATGTATAATGTGTTACAATAAAATGCGATATTGTAAATAATAATCAACAGTAAACAGAGATTATATGAACAGTGCTCTCCAGTAAACATAGTCTATGAAAAGAGTGCCCTGTCGTAAAGTCTCGATGCATACAGTGCCCTACAGTAAAGAGAGTCTATGTAAACAGTGTCCGACATAAAAGTCTTTGTGAACAGTGCCCGACAGTAAAGACTCCACACGGCATTTCCCCACAGTAAACTGCCTGTAAAACAATGTCCCACAGTGCATGGGTCATAAAAATATTGTTCCATAGGAAACGACGTCTATATAAAGAGCAACATCTGTAAACATTGGTTCATGAACCGTGCCATACAGTCAACCGAGTCTGTATAAACACGGCCGTACAGCAAACAGAGTCTATGTAAACAGTGCCTGCAGTAAATCGATTCTGTGCAAACAGATTCCCACAGTAAACAGAATCTTAGTAACCAGAATCCTTCAGTAAACAGAGTATATGCAATCAGTGTCCTGCAATAAACAGTCGATACAAATAGTGTCCTTCAGAAATCTATGGAATTAGTGTCCGTCAGTAAACAGAGTCTATTGGAACAGTGTCCTGCAGTGAAGAGAGCCCGTGTAAGCAGTGCCGTACAGTAACCAGAGACTGTGTAAACCGCATCCGACAGTATAGAAAGTCTGTGTAAACAGTGTGCAGCAGTAATCAAAGACTATATATTGTGCCCAATAGTAAACAGAGTCTGTGTAAATATTATCCTGCATCAAACAACGTCTATGAATAGTTTTCTGATGTAAACCGCATTGTATAAAATGGTGCCCTACAGTAAACAGAGTCTATGTAATCAGACCCGACAGTGAACAGAATTTATATAAACAGTGTTCTACAGTAAATAGGTTCGAAAGAGCAAAGATCAAAGAAAATTACAGCACATGATCAGGCCCTTCGGCCATCACCGCCTGCGCCGATCCAGATCATTTATCTAAACCTGTCTCATATTTTCCAAGGATCTACTTCCCTCTGTCCCCCGCCCGTTCATATCCCTGTCCAGATGCATCTTAAATGATGCTATCGTGCCCGCCTCTACCAACTCCGCTGGGAAAGCGTTCCAGGCACCCACCACTCTCTGCGTAAAGAACTTGCCACGCACATCTCCCTTAAACTTTCCCCCTCTCACCTTGAAATCTTGACACCTTGCAATTGACATCCCCACTCTTGGAAAAAGCTGGTTGCTATCCACCCTGTCCATACCTCTCATAATTTGTAAACTTCAATGAGGTTCCCCCCTCAACTTCCTTCTTTCCAACGAAAACTATCCGAATCTACTTAAAACCTCTGCATAGTTAGCTCCCTCCATACCAGGCAACATCCTGTTGAAACTCCTCTGCACCCCCTCTAAAGCATCCACATCCTTCTGGTAATCTGGCGAACAGATCTGCACGCAGTATTCCAAATGTGGCCTAACCAAAGTCCTTTACAACTGTATGACTCTTGTACTCTATACCCCGTCCGATGAAGGCAAGCATGCTGTATGCCTTCTTGACCACTCTATCGACCTATGTTGCCACCTTCAGGGTAAACTGAACTCCCAGATCTCTCTGTACATCAATTTCCCCCAGAACTAATCCATTGAACACATAGTACTCTCTTAAATTAGATCTTCAAAAATGCATCACCTCGCATTTGTCTGGATTGAAATCCAACTGCCATTTATCTTCCCAACTCTCTAATCTATCTATATTTAGCTGTATTCTCTGACAGTCCTCCTCGCTATCTGCAACTCCACCAATCTTAGTATCATCTGCAAACTTGCTAATCAGACTACCTATACCTTCGTCCACATCATTTATGTATATCAAAAACAACAGTAGTCCGAGCACGTATGCCATGTGGAACACCACTGGTCAACTTTCTCCATTTTGAGACAGTCCTTTCCACCACTACTCTCTGTCTCCTGTTGCCCAGGCAGTTCTTTATCCATCTAGCTGGTACACCCTGAACCCCATACGACATCACTTTTTCCATCAACCTGCCTTGGGAAATATAATCAAACGTCCTACTGAAGTCCATGGATATGACATCTATAACCATTCCCTCATCAGTTAACTTTGTCACTTACTCAAATGATTCTATTAGCTTTGTAAGTGATTACCTTCCCTGTACCAAACCATGCTGCCTATCACTGATACGTCTATTTTCTTCCAAATGTGAATAGATCCTATAGCTGAGTATCTTCTCCAACAGTTTGCCTACCACTGACGTCAAGCTCACAGGTCTATAATACCCTGGATTATCCCTGCCACCCTTCTTAAACAAAGGGACAACATTAGCAATTATCCAGTCCTCCGGGACATCATCCGTTCTCAAGGATACTTCAAAGATATCAGCTGAGGCCCCAACTATTTCTCCCCTCGCTTCCCTCATTAACCTGGGATTGAGCCTATCCGGTCCTGGGGTCTTGTCCACCTTAATGCCGTTTAGAATACCCAAAACGTCACCCTTCCTTATGACGACGACCTAGAATATTTTAACATCCATCCCTCGCCTCAACATCCGACATGTCCCTCTCCTTGGTGAATACTAATGCAAAGTACTCATTAAGAATCTCACCCATTTCCCCTGACTCCACTCATAAATTCACTCTTTTGACTTTGAGTGGGACAATCCTTTCTCTAGTTACCGTCTGCTCCTTATATACGAATAAAAGGCTTTGGGATTTTCCATAACCCTCTCAGCCAAAGGTTGTTCATGACACATTTTAGACCTCTTTATTGCGCGTTTGAGATGTGTCCAACTTTCCCGATATTCCTCTAAAGCTTCATCAGTTTAGAGTCGCCTCGATCTTAGGTATGTTTCCTTTTTCATCTTAGCTCGTCTCACAATTCAACAATTCCAAGATTGGTTCCCTAATCTTGCCATTTCTGTCCCACATTTCCTCAGGGACATGTCTGTCCTGCACTCTAATCAACATCTCCTTAGGAAGACAGTATCCCACCGTAAACAGAGTCTAAGTAAACAGAGTCCTACAATCAACAGAGTATATGTTAACAGTGCGCTACAGAAACGGAGTCTATATTAACAGTGTTCCGCAGCAAAGAAGTCTGTGTAAACAGTACACTACTTTAAATAATCTATGTATCCAGTGTCCACGAGTATATAGAGGCTATGTAAAACAGTTCTCTGCAAGAAACAGAGTCGGTGTAAATAGTGTCATGCAGACAACAGAGGATATATACAGCGTCGAACAAGAAAGAAAAATATGTAAACTGCCCTTCAGTAAATAGTGTATTTGTAAAGACTATCCGACGGTAAAGAGAGACTGTGTAAATGGTGCCCAACAGGAAACAGAGTCGATGTCAACTTGTCCCACATTGAACATAGTCTATCAAAACAGTGCTCTACAGTCAACATACTATATGTAAACAGTGTCCTGCAGTAATCAGAGTCGATGTAAACATCGCGCAATATTAAGTAGAGTGATATAAACAATGTCCTACAGCACACAGAGTCTATGTAAATAGCGTCCTACAGTAAATGGTGTCTATGGAGTCAGTTTTAAAGTAAATAGAGTCTTTGGAAACACTGTCCTGCAGCAACCATTCTATGTAAACTGGGCGCGACAGTAAACAGCATTATTGTAATTAAAGCCCTACAGTAAACCCATGTTATCAGTACACTAAAGTAAATAGACTGTCTGAAGAGTGCCCTACTTTAAACGTCTATTTAAACTGTGCCATGCAGTAAATAGATTCGATATAAACAGAGCCCCACAGTAAACAGTCTATTTAAACAGTGTCCTACAGTAAACAGTGACCATGTAAAAAGTGCCCTCTGTCAACAGTGTGCTATAGTAAATAGAGTGTATAAAAACAGTCCCACAGTCAACAGAGTCTATGTAAGCAGAGTCCTCCAGTAAACTGGGTCCACGTATCCAGTGTCCAACATTAAACAAAGACGATGTAAACATGCCACGCAGTCAAGAGGGTCAATATAATGATTGCCTACATCAAGTAAAATCCATGAGAACAGTTTGTTTAAAATCACCGCGTTACAGAAAAATTGGAGGCTTGAGGGGCATAAGAGTCTATCCAAAGGATTGGCTTAGTTGAACTTCAAGGCAGTGAGCGCGGAGCATATGTGGTCGCTCTTCTGGTGTCGTCTTCCAGTTTCAGTGGGCAGTGTGTTGTGGATAATGTCTCTTTCAAACGTTCTGAAGTTTTTGTGGTTGGAGACGGTCGCAAGCAGTACCTTCGGGGCAGAGACTAAAAGCAGACTTAGATTCGGCAAAAACATTAACGTTAAACTTACGTGACAAAATGAGAAAAGATTAGGTAATTATGGCGGTGGCTAAGCATTTAAAGTTGCCTGAGGTACAGTTTGACTCATTGTAAATGGGAAAAATGCAGTTACAAATTAAACAAATGGAACATCATAAATAATCAAAGCAGCTTGAATACAAGACACGATATACTGTAGGTCCCTGCTCCATAAACCATTGGGTGTCTGGCACAGGTTGCATCGATTTCTTCACTGTAGGACACTGTATACAAAGACTTGGTTCACTTTGCGGCACGGTATACATAACTGTTGATTAGAGATCACGGTTTACATAAACTCTGTTTCCAGTGGGGCACTGTTTACACAGTCTTTGTTTACCATATGACACTCTTTTCAAAAACACTGTGCACTGCATGGCACTGTTTACATAGAGTCGGTTAACTGTCGGGCTCTGTTTTCACCTACTCTGTACTGTATGACTTTGTTTACAATGATCCAGTTGACGATGGCATACTTTTGATATATATTCTGTTTAAAATAGGGCACTATTTACAAAGACTCTTCTTACTGTTCGACTCAATTTCCTATAACGCAGTTTACTGTAGGAAACTGTTTAAATAGACACTGCTTAGTGTCGGACAATGATTGTTTAGACTGAAGTGCACTGTTTACATCGTTCTTGTTTATTGTTGGTCGCGGGATACATAGACTATGTTTACGGTGGGGCACTGATTACATAGACTGTTTACTGTATGAGACTATTTACACCGTCTCTGTTTACTGCATTGCACAATTTTACATAGACTCTGTTTACTCGTGGACATTGGTTACATAGACTATGTAATGCAGGGCTCATTCCATTGACTCTGAATACTGTATGACACGGTTTTCACTGACTCTCTTTGCTGTAGGGGCATGTTTAAAATAATTCTGTTCACATTTGCGGACTGTTTAGAAATACACTATTTAATGTAGGACGCGGTATACATCGCCTTTGTTTACTGTTGGGCACTTATTACAGCGACTCTCTTTGTTGTTTGGCACTGTTTATACAAACTGTTGAATGTCGAGCACAGTTTGCCTTAATTCTGTTTGTTGTGCGGCACTTTTTACATGGTTTCTGTTTACTGCAGGACACTGTTTGCATCGACACTATTTACTGCAGGGCACTGTTTACATAGACACCGTTTATTGTAGGGCACTGTTTCCGTCGACATTTTACTGCACGGCACTCGCTGTATAAAGCCTCATTAAGTTAGAACACACATAACAAAAACTAGTTTCTGTTGGGCAATGCTTACGTAGACTGTCTTTACTACAGGACACTGTTTACATTGACAGTTTGCAGTAGGGCACTGCTTACACAGACACGGTCCACTGTTGGGCTCTGTTTTCAAAATCCTTTTAATCTCGGGTCCAGGTTGTACAAATGTTCTTTACTGTAGGAGACTGTATGCATCGACCCTGTTTACTGTACGGCGCGGTATACATAACTCTATTCATTGGAGATCACTGTTACATAGACTCTGTTTTCTGTAGGGCACTGTTTACCCAGTTCCGTTTATCGTAGGATACTCTTTTCAAATATATTGTTTAATGTAGGGTACTGCTTACATACACTCGGTTACTGTCTGGATATCTTTGCATACAGACTCTGCACTATATGTCTTTGTTTACAATGACCCTGTTTACGGTGGCACACTGTTGATCTAGACTGTGTTTCCCATCGGGCACTATAGATAGAGACACTTTTTACAGTACGACTCATTTTCCTGTAACGCAGTTTACTATTGGAAACTGTTCACATAGATACGGGCAGCACGGTAGCATTGTGGATAGCACAATCGCTTGGGTCACTGTCTGTTCGGAGTCTGCACATCCTCCCCGTGTGTGCGTGGGTTTCCTCCGGGTGCTCCGGTTTCCTCCTACAGTCCAAAGATGTGCAGGTTATGTGGATTGGCCATGATAAATTGACCTTAGTGTCCAAAATTGCCCTTAGTGTTGGGTGGGGTTACTGGGTTATGGGGATAGGGTGGAGGTATTAACCTTGGGTAGGGTGCTCTTCCAGGAGCCGGTGCAGACTCGATGGGCCGAACGGCCTCCTTCTGCACTGTAAATTCTATGAAAGTATACCCTTTAGTGTTGGACAACGATTGTATCGCCTCTGCTTCCTGTTTACATCGTGTTTGTTTATTGTAGGACGCTGGATACATAGACACTATTTAGGGTGGGGCACTGTTTACACAGATTCTGTTTACGGTATGACACTATTTACACCGACTCTGTTTATTTCAGGGAACTGTTTTACGTAGACTGTTTACTCGTGGATATCGGACACATGGACTATTTAATGTTGGGCACTGTTTATAAAATCTCTGATTGCTCTATGTCAACATTTCCACTGACTCTTTACTGTAGGGCTTTGGTGAAATTATTCTGTTTACAGTCGCTGCCCGTTTAGAAAGACACTGTTTACTATAGGACACTGTATACATGGCCTTTGTTTACTGTAGGACACTATTTACATAGATTCTCTTTGCTGGTGGGCACTGTTTGCATACACTCCGTTTGCTGCAGGGCACGGTTTATATAACTGCTGAAAGTAGCGCACTGTTTACATAGATTCTGCTTACTGTCGGGCACTGCTTACATAATCTCTGTTTACTGGAGGAAACTATTTACATAGACATTGTTCACTGTAGGGCCCAGTTTACACAGACACTATTAATGAAGGGCACTGTTTACATCGACATTATACTGCAGGGCACTCATTATATCGACTCCCATTACATTGTTTACATATACTCTAATTTCCGTATGGTATTGTTACATACACTCTGTTTTCTACAGGGCACTGTTTCCGATGACTCTGCTTGCGATAGGGCATTTTTTTTACATAGATTCGGTTTACTGTAGGGCTCTGTTTCCACAAACTCTGGACTGTGTGACTTTGTTTACAAGGACCCTGTTTGCGGTGCCACTCTGTTGATAAAGATTCTGTTTACAACAGAGCACTATTTATATAGACTCTTTTAACTGTGCGACCCAATTTCCTATAATGCAGTTTACTGTAGGAAACTGTTTACATCGACACTGTTTAGTGATGGACAATGATTGTTTAGACTCTGCTTACTGAAGGCCACTCTTACATCGTTTTTGTTTATTGTTGGACGCTGGATACATAGACTCTGTTTACTGTATGACACTGTTTACATAGGCTCTGTTTCCTGTATGACACTGTTACACCACTGTGGTTACTGCAGGGCACTGATTTACATAGACTGTTTACGTGCGGACATCGGATACATAGACTATTTAATGCAGGGCACTGATGACATAGACTCTAATTGCTGTATGACAGAATTCCAACTGACTCTGATGGAGTTTAAGACTAGGGAGGTTATGTTGCAATTGTATAAGGTGTTAGTGAGTATTGTGTTGAGTTTTGGTCTCCTTACTTGAGAAACGATGTACTGGCACTGGAGGGTGTGCAGAGGAGATTCACTAGGTTAATCCCACAGCTGAAGGGGTTAGATTATGAGGAGAGGTTGAGTGGACTGGGACTGTACCCGTTGGAATTTAGAAGGATGAGGGGGCTCTTATAGAAACATTTAAAATTATGAAGGGAATCGATAGGATAGATGCAGGCAGGTTGTTTCCACTGGCGTGTGAAAGCAGAACTAGGGGACATAGCCTCAAAATAAGGGGAAGTAGATTTAGGACCGCGTTTAGGAGGAACTTCTTAACCCAAAGGGTTGTGAATCTATGGAATTCCTTGCCCAGTGAAGCAGTTGAGGCTCCTTCATTACATGTTTTTAAGGTAAAGATAGATAGTTTTTTGAAGAAGAAAGGGATTAAGGGTTATGGTGTTCGGGCTGGAAAGTGGAGCTGAGTCCACAAAAGATCAGCCATGATCTAATTGAATGGCGGAGCAGGCTCGAGGGGCCAGATGACCTACTCCTGCTCCTAGTTCTTATGTTCTTATGTACTCTCGGGCTTTGTTTAAAATAATTATGTTTCCTGTCGCGGCCTGTTTAGAAAGACAGTATTTACTGTAGGACACGATATACATCGCCTTTGTTTACTGCAGGACACTATTTACACTGACTCTACTTGCTGTTGGGCACTGTTTACACAACTGTTGAATGTCGAACACTGTTTGTTTAGATTCTGTTTAGTGTAGGGCACTGTTTACATAGTCTCTCTTTACTGTGGGACACTCTTTGCATAGACACTGTTTACAGTAGGACACTGTTTATACAGAGACTATACTGCAGGGCACACATTGTATAGACCCTCATTACTGTAGAACACTGACAACAAAGACAATTACCTGAACGGCACTGTTTACATAGTCTCTGTTTACGACAGGACACTGTTTACATTTACTCTGTTCAGTGTATGATATTATATACACCGACTCTGCTTACTGCAGGTGACTGTTTGACATAGACTCTGTTTATTCGTGGATACTGGATAGATAGACTATTTACTATAGGGCGCTGTTTACAAGGACTGTTTACTGTATGCCACAACTTACACCGACTCTTTAGTGTAGTGCAATGTTTACATAGACTGTTTAGTGCAAGACACTGTTTCAGTAGACTCTGTTTACTGTAGGACCCTCATTACATTGACTTCTGAAGGGCAATATTTGTATCGACTTTTTTTGTAGTACACTGATTGCATAGACTCTGTTTACTGTAGGATTCTGCTAACTAAGATTCTGTTTAGTGTTGCGCACTGTTTGCACAGATTTAATTTACTGCAGACACTGTTTACATAGACTGTTTTCTGTATGGCACTGTTAACATAGACTCTGCTTACTGTAAGGCACGGTTCATGAACCATTGTTCACTGATGTTGCTCTTTACATTGCTGTTGTTTACTATGAACAGTAAGTTCATAGCCTCTGTTTACTGTGGGACACTGTTTTACCGGCAGTTTACTGTCGGGCACTGCTGTGTGGACTCTTTTTACTATAGGGCACGTTTCACCAAGACTTTAATTTCGGACATTGTTCACATAGACTTGCTTTACTGTAGGGCACTGTATACACATACCGTTTAAAGTAGGCACTGTTTATATATGCTCTCTTTATTGTTGGACACTGTTGATATAGAATATATTTACTGTAGAGCACTGTTTATATCGTCTACTTTTACTGTGCGTTATTATTTACAATATCGCAGTTTACTGTAAGATACTGTCTACATCGAATCTGTTTACTGTATGGCACTATTTATATAGGCATCTAGACTTCTTTCTGTCGGACATGGTTTACATACCTTTCTTTACTGGAGTGCGCTGTTTACATACATTCAGCTGACAGTAGAACACTCATAACATAGATTCTTTATATCGGTGAACACTGTTTGCACAGACTCTGTTTTTGTATGACTTTTTTAATAATACTCTGTTTACTGTCGGGCCCTGTTTTCATAGACACAATTTACTGTAGGGCACTGTTAACATAGACACTGGTTACCGGAGGGCATTGTTTACATACACTGTGTTTACTGCAGGACTCTGCTCACACAGTCTCTGTACTGTATCACTTTGTTTACAATAAGGCGGGTTAAGAAAGGGCCCAGTTTTAACAGATTCTGTTCAGTGTCGAACACTATTTATATAGATTCTGTTTACTCAGGACACTAGTTACAGAGACCGTTTTCTGTACGGCTATATTTCCATCGACTTTGGTTAATGCAGAACAATGACTACAAGGCTCTGTTTAACGAAGCACTCTATTTCAGTGGGTTCGTTTCACTGAAGGGCAATTCTTACATCGACTGTTTTTCCTGTAGGACACTGTTTACAAAGTCTTTATTTACTTTGGTCAGTGTTTACATCGACTAACTTTACAGTTGTCACTGTTTACATGAGCTCTGATTACTTAAGGCACGTGGACTATGTATGGTGTTGGACACTGTTTACATGAAGTCCGTTAACTGGAGGACACTGTAGGCACAGATTCTGTTTACTGTAGGTCTTTGTTTAAATAATTCTGTTTACTGACGCGCCTTGTTTCCATGGACACTATTTACTGTAGGACGCTGTTTACATCGTCTTTATTTACAGTAGGACACAATTTACATAGACTATGTTTGCTGTCGGGCACTGCAAACATGACGGATGAAAGTAGGCAACTGTTTTAACAGGTTCTGTTTACTGTAGTGCACTGTTTACGTAGTCTCTGTTTACTGTAGGACACAGTTTGCATAGATCCTGTTAACTGTAGCCGACTGTTTACACATACACGATTTACTGATAAGCACTGTTTAAATATACTCTTTACTGTAGGACACTGTTTACATAGATATTTTACTGCAGGGCACTCATTGCATCGACTCTCATTACTGTAGGACACTGCTGACAAAGACTATTTTCTGTATGGTACAGTGCATAGAACCTTTTTACTGTCGGACACTGTGAACATAGATTCTGTTTACTGCAGTTCACTGTTTACATAAACTCTGTTTACTGCAGGCAGTGTTTACATAGACAATGTTTGCTGCAGAGCACAGTTTATTGCTGTTTACACAGACATCGTTTACCATAGATCACTATTTACACAGACTCTGTTTATTGTTGGACACCGTTTAACAGGCAGTTTACTGCAAGGCAATTTGTTTTTACTGTTGGTCACTTTTCGCAAAGTCTTTAATGTTGGACATTACATTTAATGTCTGTTAACATTGGCTCTCTTTACTTCGGAGTACTGTTTATGTAAACTCTGTTTATTGTGTCATGCTTTTATGTAGACTCTCTTTACTTTTGATATAGACATAAATTCTACTCCTGCAGACCACTGTTTATATAAACTCTGTTTAATGTGGGTAGTATTTACGATATGGATGTTCAGTGTAGGGCACTGTATAACTAGACTCTGTTTACTGTATTTCACTGTTTGCATAAATTGTTTACGTAGTGTATGGTTTACATAAATTTGTTTACAGGAGGGCACTGTTTACATACACTGCTGACTGTCGGAAAATATTAGAATAGCCTCTGTTTACTGTGGGACAATTTTTATATAGACTAACAGGTTTATTTCAAACGCTAGCTTTCGGAGCACTGCTCCTTTCTCAGGTGAAGGACGAGCATTGGTCCGAAATCTAGTGTTTGAAATAAACTGTTGGACGTTAACCTGCTGTTCTACGAGTTCATACTGTCCTCGCCCCAGTCCAATGCCGGCATCTCCACATCATACATAGACTCTGTTTACTGTTGGACACTGTTTATATGGAACCTGTTCTATGGAGGACAATTATTCCTGTGGGATACTATTTACAATATCTGGGTTAAACTATATGATAGTGTCTACATAGACTCTGTTTAATGTATGGTACTGTTTACATAGACTGGTTGCTGGAGTACGCATTTTCTATAATAATGTTTACCTAAACAAATTGTTTCCATAAACTTTGTTTGGTCCAGGATAATAATTATATAGATACTGTTTACTGAAGGCTACTTATTACATTGATTTTGTTTATTGTTGGACACTGGATACATAGATTCTGTTTACTGTCGAGCATTGTTCACAAAGACTTGTTGACTGTATGACACTGCTCACACATCTTCGTTTACTGTAGGGCATTACTAACACCTAGTCTGTTGACTGTAGCACTGTTTACCGTAGGGCACTATTAACATCGATGCCGTTTACAATAGGGCACTGGTTACATAAACTGTGATTCCTGTGGGGCTTTGTTTACACAGACTCTGTTTGCTGCAGGGCACTGTGATCATAACTCTGTTCAAAATAGGGCACCGTTTACATAGGCTCGGTCCACTGAAGTACCCTGTCTTCATAGACTTTGTTCAAAGTACGACAATGTTTGCATAGACTATGTTATCTGTAATGCACTATTTACAGAGTCTCTGTTTAGTCTAGGACACTATTTACATAGACGCTGTTTACTGTAGGGCACTATTTATGCAGACTATGTCCTGTAGGGCATTGTTTGCACAGACTCTGTTTACTTTATGGCTTTGGTTACACAGACTCTGTACTGCACGGCTTTGTTTACAGAGACCCTGTTCTCAATTTGATACTGTTTGCATAGACCCGATTTACTGTCGCAGACTGTTGACATTGACTCTGTTCACAGCAGGGCACAATTTTCAATAACACGGTGCTCTTAAATAAACTGCTCACATCGTCTGCTTGGTGTAGGACCATCATTATATTGAATCTCTTAACTTCATGGAATGTTTACATGGTCTTTGTTGAATGTTGTACCCTGGATACAAAGACTTAGTTTACTGTAGGACTTCATTTACTTGAACTCTGTTGACTGTGGGATTAATTACACAGACTATTTTTACTGTAGCACGCTGTTGACCGTAGGGCACTGTTTACATAAACACAATTTACTGTATATGTTAGCATGTACTAGATGTTGTGGTATGAAGAGACAAGAGTTCAGCTCCTTTTTCACCTACACACTTTTAATGGTTGAAACTCACTCTGCACAGAACTCTACAGATCATCACAAGCTCCAGAGTCCACCTGAAGCCCCTTTACATATCAGTGTCAATTATTGAACACTTAACATAAATGAGACAATCATTGAACACTTAACATAAATGAGACAACTAATTGCAATGTCTCTTAACCCATTACTTAACAGTGTACACTGTTTAAATAGATTATTTACTGTAGGGTTCTGTGTCTACAGACTCTGTTTACTGCAGGGCACAGTTCAGATACACTCAGTTTATTTTCCGACACTGTTTATACAGTCTCTGTTTACTTTCGTGCACTGTTTACATCGGTTCACTGTGGGGCTTCAATTACAATAATGCTGTTTACTGTCGCTCCCATTTTAAATAGACTGGTTGCTACAGGACAGTGTTTACATAGACTCTGTTTACTTTCGGACTGTCTCCATAGACACTATTTACTGTTGGTTGCTATTTCATAGACTCTGCATGCTGGAGGCACTGTTTATATTACTATGTTTAAAGTAGCTCGCTGTTTACATCGACTCTGATTACTGTAGGACACAGTTTACATAGACTATGTTTACTGTAGAGCACTATTTTGATAGACTCTATTCAATGGCGGACATTGTCCACATGGACTCTGTTTCCTGCAGGGCACACTTTACACTTCACTTTATCATAGGATACTCTTTACAAAGGCACAATTTACTGTGGGGCACTGTTTATATAGTCTATATTTACTGTTGCGCACTGTTGACGTAGACACTGTTTACTGAAGGGCACTGTTTATATATTTTTAGTTTATTGTTCGACGCAGGACATATATACTCTGTTTTCAGTATGACACTATTTACACCGACTCTGTTTACTGTTGTACATAGCCTCTGTATACTCGTGGATACTGGATACATAGACTGTTTAAGGTAGTGCACTGTTTACACAGACTTATTTACGGATGGACACTGTTGATATAGACTCCCTGTCTGGAGGGCACTGTAAACTAAACTCTGTTGATTGTAGGACTCTGTTTACATAGACACGGTGTACGGTGGGACACTGTCGACCTAGACCCTATTTACTGTAGAACACTGTTTAAATAAGTTTTGTTTACTGTAGGGTCTGATTACGTCGACTCTGTTTTCTGTAGGGCACAGTTTTCTGCACGAAACTGATTATATAAACAGTGCGCTACAGTAAACATTGTCTGTTCAACAGTGTCCTACAATAAAGAGAGCTTAGATCAGGGGTGGGAAAAATACGGCCAAAGCTCTTTATGCCGCCCACCAAGATCAAGTCATAAAAATAAAAAATAAAACAAATAAAAAATGTTTTTTTTTGGGGGTAAATTTTAAGGTTAATGGGGGGTTACTGGTATAGGGTGGATACGTTGACTTGAGTAGGGTGATCATTGCTCGGCACAACATGTGTTTCATGTGAAGTTTCTACTTTAAAATATTAATTAATAAAAATTAATTGCTTTTTTTCTTTAAACTGAGTTACTTTGTTTTACAAATTAATGTGTTTCATATAAAGTTTCTTCTTTAAAATATTAATAAATAAAAATTAATTGCTTTTTTTTCTTTAAAAACCTTTTATTTTGGCTATTTTAAATATTAATTATTTTACTTAATATACTATGCGGCCCTTTAAAATTGTGAATTTCTGAATGTGGCCCTTCCACGGAAAATCTTGCCCACCCCTGGTGTAGGCAGTCTCATTGCGGCGTTTCTGCTGTTGTGTCTGCTGTCACATTGTGGTTTGTCTGCTATCACATAGAATACAGAACAGTACAGCACAGAACAGGCCCTTCGGCCCTCGATGTTGTTCCGAGCACTGTCAGAAACCAAATTCAAGCTCTCCCACTCCTTGTCATTGTGGTGTCCATGTGCCTGTCCAATAACCGCTTGAAAGTTCCTAAACTGTCCGACTCCACTACCACAGCAGGCAGTCCATTCCACACCCTAACCACTCTCTGAGTAAAGAACCTACCTCGAACATCCCTCCTATATATCCCACCCTGAATCTTATAGTAATGCCCCATTGGAACAGCTGCATCCATCTGAGGAAATAGACTCTGAACGTCAACTCTATCTGAATCACCTTGCGGTGTGTCAGACATCATTTTGCGTGTGTCTGGTACCACATTGCGGTGTGCTTGCTTTTACATTGTGGTTTCTCTTCTCTCACATTTTGGTGTGTCTACTGTCACGTTGTGATGTCTCAGCTGTCACATTTAGGTGTGCCTGTTATCTATTCGCCGTAGGCCTGCTGTAACATTGTGTTGTGTCTGCAATCACATTGCCGTATGCCTGCTGTTACATTGTGGTGTGGCTCTAATCACATTTCGGTGTGCCTGTTATCATGTTGCCGTATGCCTGCTGTTACATTGTGGTGTGGCTGGAATCGCATTTCGGTGTGTCTGCAATCGCATTGTTGTTTTTCCGCTAGAATATTGAGTTATTTCGGGTATCATAACGCTGTCGGCTGTCACATTCTGGTCTGTCGGCTATCACATTGCGGTTTGTTTGCGATCAGATTGCGCCATATTTGCAATCAAATTGCTCTGTCTGATATCACATTGAGGTTTGTCTGCCATCACATTGCGTCGTGTCTGCTTTCACATTGCACTTGGCTGTTATCACATTAAGGTATGTCTGCTAGCACATTGATGTGTGCCGGCTATTACATTGATGTGCGTCTGATATCACGTTACTGTGTGTCTGCTATCACATTCCGGTGTGTCGACTATCACATTGCTGTGTCAATGTTAACACATTGAGCCACATTACCCATCACATTGCACTGTCGGCGATTACATTGATGTATGTCTGCAATCACATTCCCCTCTCTCTGCTTTCACATTGCACCGTGCCTGTTGTCACATTGCGGTGTTTCTTCTCTCACAATGCTCTGTTTCTGCTTTCACATTGCATTGTGTCGGCTGTCACATTGCGGCGGGTCTGCTGTCATATCGCGGTGTGTCTGCTTCACATTGTGGTTTGTCTGCTATCACATAGAATACAGAACAGTACAGAACAGAACAGGCCCTTAGGCCCTCGATGTTGTGCCGAGCATTGTCAGAAACCAAGATCAAGCTCTCCCACTCCCGTCATTGTGGTGTGCTCCATGTGCCTGTCCAATAAACGCTTGAAAGTTCCTAAAGTGTCCGACTCCACGACCACAGCAGGCAGTCCATTCCAGACCCTAACCACTTTCTGAGTAAAGACCCTACCTTGGACTTTCCTCCTATATCTCCCACCCTGAAACTTATAGTTATGCCCCCTTCGAACAGCTGCAGCCATCCGAGGAAATAGTCTCTGAACGTCCACTCTTTCTCAATCACGTTGCAATGTGTCAGATATCATTTTGGATGTGTCGGCTACCACTTTGCGGTGTGTTTGCTTTAACATTGTGGTGTCTCTGCTCTCACATTGTGGTGTGTCTACTGTCACGTTGTGGTGTCTCTGTTGTTACATTGCGGTGTGCCTGTCATCATATTGCCGTATGCCTGCTGTTACAGTGTGGTGTGTCTGCAATCACATTTCGGTGTGTCCGCTATCGCATTGTTGTTTGTCTGCTAGCACATTGAGTTATTTCTGGTATCTGAACGCTATCGGCTGTCACATTCTGGCGTGTCGGCTATCACATTGTGGTTTGTTTGCGATCAGGTTGCGCCATATTTCAAATCACATTTCTCTGTCTGATATCACATTGAGGTGTGCCTGCCATCACATTGCGTCGTGTCTGCTTTCACATTGTTATCACATTAAGTTATGTCTGCTATCACATTGATGTGTGCCGTCTATTACATTGATGTGTGTCTGATATCACATTACGATGTGTGTGCTATCACATTGCGGTGTGTCTGCTATCACATTGTGTTATCTCTGCTCCAACATTGCGATGCATCTACTCTCACATTACGTTGTGTTTGCTATTACGTTGTGGTGTCTCTGCTATCACATTGTAGTGTGAAACATTTTGGTGTATATCTGTCACATTGCAATGTGTATGCTACAACATTGCGGTGTGTTTGCTATCATATTGTGGTGTGTCTACTATTACATGGTGGTTTTGCTGCTCTCACATTGTAGTCTGTCTGCTATCACATTGCAGTGTATCTGCTGTTACCTCATGGTGTGCCTGAATCATATTGCGGTGTGTCTCCTATCACATTGTGGTGTGTCTGCTGTTACCGCATGGTGTGTCTGAATCATATTGCGGTGTGTCTCCTATAACATTTCGGTGTGTCTCCTATCACATTGTGGTGTTTCTGCTGTTACCGCATGGTGTGTCTGAATCATATTGCGGTGTGTCTCCTATAACATTGTGCTGCGTCTCCAGGTATTTAGTGGTGTCTCAGCTATCATATTGTGTGTGTCTGCTATCAAATTGTGGCGTGTCGCAGTAACACTGTGGTGTGTCTGCTATCATATTGTGGTGTGTCTGCTATCACAATGCGGTGTATTTGCGATTATATTTTTGTGTCTCTGCTGTCACATTGCGGTGCGCCTGCTGTCATTTTGCCATATTTCTGCTATCACATTGCTATGTGCCTACTGTGAAGTTGCGCCGTGTTTGAGTTCACATTTTAGTCTGCCTGCTATCACATTGCAGTGTGTCTGCTGTTACCTTCTGGTGTGCCTGAATCATGTTGCGGTGTGTCTGCTATCACGTTGTTCTGTGTTTGCTTTCACATTGTGGTGTGCCTGCTATTGCATTGTGGTGTATCTGCAATAGCACTGCGATCTGGCTGCTATCACAATGTGGAGTGTCTGTTGTCTCTTTGCGGTGTGTCTTCTATTGCATTGTGCTGTGTCTGTTTTCACATTGTGGTGTGTCTGCTATCATATTGTTTTGTCGTTGCTCTCACATTGTGGTGTGTTCGCTATTACATTGTGGTATCTCTGCTATCACATTGTGGTGTAACGACTGGTACATTGCGGGGTGCTGTAGCATTGCAGTGTTTTTGCTATCATATTATAGTGTGTCTACTTTCACATTCTGGTGTTTCTGCTCTCACATTGCAGTTTGTCTGCTATCATATTGTGATGTGTCTGCTATCACATTGCGGTGTCTAATGTAACGAAGTGGTCTCTCTGCTGTAACATTACGGTGTGCTTACTATCACACTGCGGTGTGTCTGCTATCCCATTACGGCATGCCTGCTATCTCATTGCATTGTGTGTGCAATGACATTGATTTGTGCCTGCTGTCAAGTTGCGACATGTTTGAGATGTTGCGGTGTGTCTGCTATCATATTGTGATGTATTTACCGTCAGATTACGGTGGTGTGCTATCAGATTCCGCTGTGTCTGCTATCACATTGTGGTCTGTCTGCTGTCACATTGTGGTGTGTCTGCTATCATGTTGCGGTGTGTCGGCTATCACATTGTGGTGTGTCAGGTATCATGTTGCGTGTGTCTGCTGTCACATTTTGGCGTTTCTGCAATAACATTGAGCTGTGTCTTGTGTCACATTGAGGTGTGTCTGCTATGACATTGCGGTATGTTTTCTCTCACATTGCCGTTTGCTGCTGTTACATTGCGGTGTGTCTGCTATGATATTGCACTGAGCCTGCTATCATATTGCAGTGTGTCTGAATACACACTGTGCTTTCTCTGGTGTCAGAATGCGTTGTGTCTGCTGTCACTTTTCTGTTTGTCTGCCATGATATTGTGGTCTGTGAGCTATCAAATTGCTTGTGTGTGGACTTCCGGTTGCGGCTATGACCAGCTAAGTCGCACGTTTGGCGGCTCCTGCTACAAAGGTGTTTTCGGGCCGATTGGAGGGCCCCAACGGCGCTGTAAGGACAAATCCCGGTGGGGGAAAGCTCCCTGAGGAGAACCAGACCAACTTTATGGTCGGTACCCGGAGTGGGGTGGTAAAAAAAGCAACAGCGGCTCCCCAAAAAAAGCGGGGGAAGAAGACCAAAATGGCGGCCGGTGGCGCACCCGAGGAATGGAGGAAATGGGCGGAGGAGCAGCAGGCCGCTCTCCTGCGCTTCTTTACGGAGCTGAAAATGGAGCTTTTGGAGTCAATGAATGCGACGACCACCAGGCTGATGGGAGCCCAGGCGACCCAAGAGGCGTCGATTCGGGAGCTGCAGCAGGAGATGACTGTGAGGGAGGAGGAGGCCACGGTCCTCGTGGGAAAGGTGGAGGTGCACGAGGCACTCCACCTGAAATGGCAGAGCCGTTTTGAGGAGCTGGATACCCGAATGAGGCGGAAGAACCTGAGGATCTTGGGCCTGGCAGAAGGCCTGGAGGGGTCAGACCTCCCGGGATACGTAGCAGAAATGCTGAGCTCCCTGATGGGGGCAGGGGCCGTCCCTTCGCCCCTGGAGCTGGAAGAGGCCGACAGGGTCATGGCTAGGAAGCCAAGAGCAAATGAGCCCCCGAGGGCGGTGCTGGTGCGGTTCCAGCGACTCAGCGATCGTGAGAAAGTGCTGGAGTGGGCCAAGAGGGAAAGGAGCAGTAAGTGGGAGAATTCGACGGTGAGGGTCTACCAGGACTGGAGTGCGGTGGCTAAGCGGCGGGCCCGGTACAACCGGACGAAGGCGGTGCTACATGCAAAAAGGATCAGGTTCGGAATGCTGCAGCCAGCGCGCTTGTGGGTCACATACAGGAACCAACACCACTATTTTGAGTCCCCAGAGGAGGCGTGGGCCTTTGTACAGGAAGAGAAACTGGACTCGAATTAGACCCAGGGGGTACCTGGCGGCCGTAGCCGCTCGGGTACTTTCAGCTGAACAAGCGGTTCTTTTTTTTTTTTTTCGGCTGGGTCGGAACTGGGCAACTCTTATTGGAACGGTTTCCTTTTATTTTTTCTTCTTCTTTCCTAGTTTGGATCTTGAACTCTTGCTTTGGGTTTTTCTTCTGATGTTTTTCCCCCCTTTGCCAACTTCCCTTAGTTATTGTTATTGTGGTTATTCATGGTTATTTATGGTTATTTATACTGTTTGGTAGAGGGCGACTGTTAAGTACATTGTTATTTGTTATCTATCTGTTATTTATAATGTTAAGTTGGGGAGGTGGGACGGGGGGGGGGCAGATCGGGGATATGGGCTCCTAGGGGGGGTTCTTTACAGGCATGGACGGGGACGGGGGTGGAACTGAAGATGGCGGGGTGGGGTGTGGCAGGAAGAAAGCACGGGCTTTCCTCTGTATTCCCGCGCGCGGGGCAGAGGAGGGGGGAGGGGAGGAGTGCGGGGCGTGGCTAGCAATGGCGACCTTTCCCGCGTTGGAGCGGGGCCAGGGAGGAGTGGCAAGGGGGGGAGGCCCCCCCCCCCGAGCCGGGGGGAGTCGGATTGTGGCAGGAGCAGCCGGGTCAGCGCAAACCAGCTGACTTACGGGAGTACGATGGAGGGTACATCGCGGCTAGGAGGGGTCCTCGACTGGGGGGGGGGGGGGTGGGAGGGGGTTAGGGAGGGACACCGGGTTGCTGCTGAAAAGACGAGAAACGGGAAGTGGAGGACTGGAGAGGTGGGGGGAGGGGGCCATCGCCATGGGGAGCGGGTCAGAAGGGGAGGGTCGACCCGGGGCGAGCAGGGAACGGGACATGGCTAATCGGCAGGGGAAGGGGGCGGGTCGTTCCGCGACCCGGCTGATCACTTGGAACGTTAGGGGGCTGAATGGGCCGGTCAAGAGATCAAGGGTATTCTCACACCTGAAGGGACTGAAGGCTGACGTAGCAATGTTACAGGAGACCCATTTGAAGGTAGTGGACCAGGTTCGCCTGAGAAGGGGGTGGGTGGGACAGGTGTTCCACTCTGGATTGGACGCAAAGAACCGGGGGGTGGCGATTCTGGTGGGAAAGAGGGTGTCGTTCGTGGCGGAGGAGGTGGTGGCGGATAAGGAGGGTAGGTATGTGATGGTGAAGGGTCAGCTGCAGGGGGAGAAAGTGGTGATGGTCAACGTATATGCCCCGAACTGGGATGACGCGGGTTTTATGAGGCGCCTATTGGGCCTCATTCCGGGACTGGAGGCAGGGGGCTTGATCATGGGGGGGGGGGACTTCAACACAGTGCTGGACCCCGGGCTAGACAGATCGAGCTCAAGGACCAATAGGAGGCCGGCAGCGGCAGAAGTGCTGAGGGGGTACATGGAGCAGATGGGAGGAGTAGACCCATGGAGGTTTGGTAGGCCGAGGGCGAGGGAGTATTCCTTTTTCTCCCACGTCCATAGAGTGTACTCCAGAATCGATTTCTTCGTGTTGAGCAGGGGGCTGATCCCGCGGGTAGGGGAAGCTGAGTACTCGGCCATTGCGATCTCTGATCATGCACCACATTGGGTGGATGTGGAAATGGGGGAGGCGCGGGACCAGCGCCCGCTGTGGCGGCTGGATGTGGGGCTGTTAGCGGACGACGAGGTGTGTAAAAGGGTCCGGAAGAGCATTGAGAGCTATCTGGACTTGAATGACACGGGGGAGGTGCAGGTGGGGATGGTCTGGGAGGCCCTGAAGGCAGTGATCAGGGGAGAGCTGATCTCCATAAGGGCACACAGAGAAAGAAAGGAGAGGCAGGAGAGGGAGAGGCTGGTGGGGGAGATATTGGAAGTGGATAGGAGATATGCGGAGGCACCAGAGGAGGGGCTGCTGGGAGAACGGCGCAGCCTGCAGGTCAAGTTCGACCTGCTGACCACCAGGAAGGCAGAGACGCAGTGGAGAAGGGCACAGGGCGCGGTCTATGAGTATGGGGAAAAGGCGAGCAGGATGCTGGCACACCAGCTTCGCAAACGAGATGCGGCTAGGGAGATTGGGGGAGTGATGGAGAGGGACGGGAAGGTAGTACAGAAGGGGCAAGAAGTGAACGGGGTCTTCAGGGATTTTTACAAGGAGTTGTATCGGTCTGAGCCGCCGACGAGGAGAGGGGGAATGGAGGACTTCCTAAACAAATTGAGGTTCCCAAGGGTCCAGGAGGGGCTGGTAGAAGGGCTGGGGGCGCCAATAGGGCTAGAGGAGCTAGTCAAGGGAATAGGTCAGATGCAGGCGGGGAAGGCGCCGGGGCCAGATGGGTTCCCGGTGGAATTCTACAAGAAAAATGTGGACTTGGTGGGGCCGGTACTGGTACGAGCCTTTAATGAGGCGCGAGAGGGGGGATTCTGCCCCCGACAATGTCGCAGGCTCTGATCTCCCTGATACTGAAGCGGGATAAAGACCCCGTGCAGTGTGGGTCCTACAGGCCTATCTCGCTTCTGAACGTGAATGCCAAGTTGCTGGCAAAGATCCTGGCAGCTAGAATAGAGGATTGTGTGCCAGGGGTAATCCATGAGGACCAGACGGGGTTCGTGAAGGGGCGGCAGCTCAACACGAACGTGCGGAGATTGCTGAATGTAATTATGATGCCGGCAGTGGAGGGGGAGGCTGAGATAGTGGTAGCGCTGGACGCGGAGAAGGCATTCGATAGGGTGGAGTGGGAGTACCTGTGGGAGACGTTGGAACGGTTTGGGTTTGGGGAAGGGTTTATTAAGTGGGTGAAGTTGCTCTACTCGGCCCCGATGGCGAGTGTAGTGACAAACGGGAGGAGGTCGGAGTATTTCGGGCTCCACCGAGGGACCAGGCAGAGATGTCCCCTATCCCCCCTACTTTTCGCACTGGCGATCGAACCGTTGGCGATGGCACTGAGGGGTTCAGGGGGGTGGAGAGGACTGACTAGGGGAGGGGAGGAACATCGAGTATCGCTGTATGCGGATGATCTACTGCTGTACGTGGCAGACCCAGAAGGGGGAATTCCGGAGATAATGGAACTATTAGCAGAGTTTGGGGACTTTTCGGGGTACAAACTAAATTTGGGCAAAAGCGAGGTTTTTGTGATACACCTGGGGGACCAGGGAGAGGGTATTGGGAGACTCCCCTTCAAGCGAGCAGGAAAGAGCTTTAGGTACTTAGGGGTGCAGGTAGCAAGGAACTGGGGGACCCTCCACAAGTTGAACTTTTCCAGGCTGGTGGAACAGATGGAGGAGGAATTTAAGAGGTGGGACATGGTACCGCTGTCGCTGGCGGGGAGGGTGCAGTCAATCAAAATGACGGTCCTCCCAAGGTTCCTGTTTTTATTTCAGTGCTTGCCCATCTTCCTCCCTAGGGCCTTCTTCAAAAAGGTGACGAGTAGCATCATGAGCTACGTGTGGGCGCACGGCACCCCAAGGGTGAGGAGGGTCTTTTTGGAGCGGAGTAGGGACAGTGGAGGGCTGGCACTACCCAATCTCTCGGGGTATTACTGGGCGGCAAATGTGTCAATGGTGCGCAAGTGGATGATGGAAGGGGAGGGGGCAGTTTGGAAACGAATGGAGAGGGCGTCCTGTGGCAACACAAGCCTGGGGGCCCTAGTAACGGCACCATGGCCGCTCCCCCCCACGAGGTACACCACGAGCCCGGTGGTGGCGGCCACCCTCAAGATATGGGGGCAGTGGAGGCGACACAGGGGGGAAATGGGAGGTCTGTTGGCGGCGCCAATAAGAGGGAACCATAGATTCATCCCGGGGAACATCGACGGGGGATTTCAGAGCTGGTACAGGGTGGGCATACGGCAGCTGAAGGACCTGTTTATAGAGGGGAGGTTTGCGAGCCTGGGAGGGCTGGAGGAGAAGATTGAGCTCCCCCCGGGAAACATGTTCAGATATTTACAAGTGAAGGCATTTGCTAGACGGCAGGTGGAGGGGTTCCCCCTGCTCCCCAGTAAGGGGGCGAGTGATAGGGTGCTCTCGGGGGTCTGGGTCGGAGGGGGGAAGATATCAGACATCTACAAGATAATGCAGGAGGCGGAAGAAGCACCAGGGGAGGAGCTTAAAGCCAAGTGGGAAGGGGAGCTGGGAGAGCAGATAGAAGACGGGACGTGGGCGGATGCACTGGAGAAGGTCAATTCTTCCTCCTCGTGTGCGAGGCTGAGCCTCATTCAATTTAAGGTGCTGCATAGAGCTCACATGACGGGGACAAGGATGAGCCGGTTCTTTGGGGGTGAGGACAGGTGTGTCAGATGTCTGGGAAGCCCAGCGAACCATGTGCATATGTTCTGGGCATGTCCGGTGCTGGAAGGGTTCTGGAAGGGGGTGGCAAGGACGGTGTCGAAGGTGGTGGGGTCCAGGGTCAAACCAGGATGGGGGCTTGCGATCTTTGGGGTCGGGGTAGAACCGGGGGTACAGGAGGCTAGGGAGGCCGGAATACTGGCCTTTGCATCCCTAGTGGCTCGACGAAGGATATTAATTCAATGGAAGGACGCGAGGCCGCCAAGCGTTGAAATTTGGATTAACGATATGGCTAGCTATATTCAGCTAGAAAGGATCAAATTTGCCCTGAGAGGGTCGGTACAGGGATTCTCCAGGCGGTGGCAACCTTTCCTTGACTTTTTAGATCAGAGATAGACGTTCGGGGTCGTGGCAGCAGCAACCCGGGGGGGGGGGGAGGGGAGTGGGGGGGTGGGGGGGAGGGGAGGGGAGGGGGGGAGGGGAGGGGGAGGGGGGGGAGGGGAGGGGGGCAGCAATGGTCGTGGGGGGACATGCACGACTGAAACGCGGGCAAGTCTGCTCGCTGCTCATGTCTGAAACTGTAGGCTGCCTTGTTTGTTAAGTTGTTGCTTGGGGGGGGGGGGAGGACTGCTGCGCGCGAGAGGGCGGGCGGGGGAGGGATATTTGCCTAGAGGGATTGTGTTGTATATAATTTAAAAAATAGTAGGGGTAAATGTTTGTATGGAAAAACTCTTTCAATAAAAATTATTTAAAAAAAAAAAAATTGCTTGTGTGTGTTATCACATTGTGGTCTGTCTGCTCTCACATTGCGATGACAACACCAGGTTAAAGTCCAACAGGTTTGTTTCAAACACGAGCTTTAGGAGCACTGCTCCTTCCTCAGGTGAATGAAGAGTTATGTTGCAGCAAAATTTATATCGACATAGTCACAGATGCCAGACAATGCTTGGAATGCGAGCATGTACAGGTAATTATATCACTACAGATCTTCACCCCCCCCCCCCCCCCCCACCCACCACGCACACCCCACCATCTGGCCTGGCCTTGCAAAATACGACCAACTGTCCTGGCTTGAGACAATTCACACCTCTTTAACCTGGGGTTACCACCCCATCTCTGGATCTGTAATGATTTGATTACATGCAAATTCACGCATTCCAAGCATCTCCACAACATTGTGATGTGTCAGCTCTCATAGTGTGGTGTGTCGGCTATCACATTGCAGTCTGTATGTTAACACATTGAGCCATATTTCCCATCACATTGCACTTTCGGCGAAGACATTGAGATGTGTCTGCGATCAAATTGTGTTAGAACATAGAACAGAGAACATTACAGCGCAGTACGGGCCCTTCGGCCCTCGATGTTGCGCCGACCTGTGAAACCATCTGAAGCCTATCTGACCTACATTATTCCATTTTCATCCATACATCTATCCAGTGACCACTTAAATGCCCTTAAGGTTGGCGAGTCTACTACTGTATCAGGCAGGGCGTTCCACACCCCTACTACTCTCTGAGTAAAGAAACTGCCTTTGTCTTCTGTCCTATATCTACTACCCCTAAATTTAAGGCTATGTCCCCTCGTGTTGTTCATCACCATCCGAGGAAAGAGACTCTCACTGTCCACCCTATCTAACCCTCTGACTATCTTATATGTCTCTATTAAGTCACCTCATCAATCTCCTCTCTAACGAAAACAACCTCAAGTCCATGAGCCTTTACTCGTAAGGCCTTCCATCCATACCAGGCAACATCCTAGTAAATCTACTCTGAACCCTTTCCAAAGCTTCCACATCCTTCCTATAATGTGGTGACCAGAACTGCACGCAGTACTCCAGGAGCGGACACAAATTGCACATTGCACCGTGCCTGTTCTCACATTGCGGTGTTTCTTTTATCACAGTGCCCTCTTTCTGCTATCACATTGCATTGTGTCGGCTGTCACATTGTAGTGTGTCTGCTGTCACATTGTGCTGTGTCTGTTGTATGCTTGCGGTGTGTTTGCTGTCATATTGCGGTTTGTCGGCTGTCACATTGTAGTTTGTCTGATATCACATAAAACACAGAACAGCACAGCACAGAACAGGTCCCACGGCCCCCATGTTGTGCTGAGCATTGCCCGAAACGAATATCAAGATCTCCCACTCCATGTCATTGTGGTGTGCTCCATGTGCCTATCCAATAACCGCTTGAAAGTTCCTATAGTGTCCGACTCCACTATAACAGCAGGTAGTCCAATCCACACTCTAACCACTCTCTGAGTAAAGGACCTACCTCGATCATCCCTCCTATATCTCCCACCCTGAATCTTATAGTTCTGACCTCCTTGTAACAGCTGCATCCATCCGAGGAAATAGTTTCTGAACGTCCACTCTATCTCAATCACGTTGCGCAGTGTCAGACACAATGTTGCATGTGTCTGCTACCACATTGCGGTCTGTTTGCGTTTATGTTGTCGTGTCTCTGCTGTCACATTGTGGTGTGTCTACTGTCAGATTGTGGTGTCACTGCTTTCACATTGCGGTGAGTCTGGTATCACCATGCGCTGTGTCTGCAGTCACATTCCGGTGCGTCGACTGCCACACTGTGGTTGTCTGCTATCACATTGCGTTATTTCTGGTAGCATGACGCTTCGGCTGTCACATTCTGATCTGTCGGCTATCACATTTCGATGTGTCTGCCATCACATTGCATCCTGTCTGCTTTCACGTTGCACTCGTCTGTTATCACATTAAGTTGTGTCTGCTATCATATTGATGTGTGCCGGATATTACATTGATGTGTATCTGCTATCACATTACGGTGTGTCTGCCATCACATTGTGTTGTGTCTGCTATCACATTGTGGTGTGCCGGCTATGATATTGCGGTCAGGCGGCTATCATATTGCGGTGTGCCGGCTATGATATTGCGGTCAAGCTGCAATCACATTGCGGGGTGTCGACTATAATATTGGATTGGATTGGATTGGATTTGTTTATTGTCACGTGTACCGAGGTGCAGTGAAAAGTACTTTTCCACAAGCAGCTCAAAAGATCATTCAGTACATGGAAGAAAAGGGAATTAAACAATTCATGAAAATACATGAGAATACATAACAGGGCAACACAAGATATCCAATGCAACGACATAAGCATTGGCATCGGTTGAAGCAAACAGGATGTAGTGTTAATGAGGTCAGTCAATAAGAGGGTCATTTAGGAGTCTGGTGACAGTGGGGTAGAAGCTGTTTTTGAGTCTGTTCGTGCGTGTTCTCAGACTTCTGAATCTCCCGCCCGATGGAAGATGTTGGAAAAGTGAGTAAGCCGGGTGGGAGGGTTCCTTGATTATGGTGCCCGCTTTCCCCCGGCAGCGGGAGGTGTAGATGGAATCAATGGATGGGAGGCAGGTTCGTGTGATGGACTGGGCGGTATTCACGACTCTCTGAAGTTCCTTGCGGTCCTGGGCCGAGCAGTTGCCATACCCAGGCTGTGATGCAGCCCGATAGGATTCTTTCTATAGTGCATCTGTAAAAGTTGGTAAGGGTTAATGTGGACATGCCGAATGTTCTTAGTTCCAAAGGAAGTATAGGCGCTGTTGTGCTTTCTTGGTGATAGCGTCGACGTGAGTGGACCAGGATAGATGTTTGGTGATGTGCACCCCTAGAAATTTGAAACTGCTTACCATCTCCACCTCGGCTCCGTTGATGCTGACAGGGGTGTGTACAGTACTTTGCTTCCTGAAGTCGATGACCAGCTCTTTAGTTTTGCTGGCATTGAGGGAGAGATTGTTGTCGTTATACCACTCCACTAGGTTCTCTATCTCCCTCCTGTATTCGGACTCGTCGTTATACGAGATCCGGCCCACTATGGTCGTATCATCAGCAAACTTGTAGATGGAGTTGGAACCAAGTTTTGCCACGCAGTCGTGTGTGTCCAGGGAGTAGAGTAGGGGGCTCAGTACGGGGGCTGGGCACCGGTATTGAGGACTATTGTGGAGAAGGTGTTGGTGTTCAGTCTTACTGACTGTGGTCTGTTGGTCAGAAAGTCAAGAATCCAGTTGCAGAGTGGAGAGCCAAGTCCTAGGTTTTGGAGCTTTGATATGAGCTTGGCTGTGATTATGGTGTTGAAGGCGGAGCTGTAGTCAATAAATAGGAGTCTGATGTAGGAGTCCTTGTTTTCGAGATGCTCGAGGGATGAGTGTCGGGCCAGGGAAATGGCGTCTGGCGTGGTCCGGTTGCGACGGTATGCGAATTGAAGTGGGTCAAGGCGTTCCGGGAGTATGGAGGTGATGGGCTTCATGACCAGCCTCTCGAAGCACTTTGTTGCAACTGACGTCAGGGCCACCGGGCGGTTGTCATTGAGGAATGTTGCCTGGTTCTTCTTTGGTACCGGTATGATGGTGGTCTTCTTGAAGCAGGTGGGGACCTCGGAGTGGAGTAGGGATAGGTTAAAGATGTCTGTGAATACCTCTGCCAGCTGGTATGCGCAGGCTCTGAATGCATGACAAGGGATCCCGTCCGGGCCCATCGCCTTCCGTGGGTTCCCTTTCAGGAAGGCCGATCTGACTTCGGAAACTCTTATGGTGGGTATGGGTGAATTATGGGCTGCTGGGGCACGCGACAATGGATTGTTGGTTACCTGCTCAAACCGAGCATAGAATGAATTAAGTTCATCGGGGAGGGGTGCGCTGCTGCCAGAGATAATGCTCGGCTTCGCTTTGTAGCCTGTTATGTTGTTTAGTCCTTGCCACAACCGCCGAGAGTCTGTCTGTGACTCTAGCTTAGTATGATATTCTCTCTTGGCATCTCGGATGGCTTTGCGGAGGTCGTACCGGGATTTCCTGAATAGGACAGCGTCGTCTGTCTTCCGCACCTCAGATATGTCCTTCAGTAGGTAGTCAATCTCCCGGTTGAGCCATGGTTTCCGGTTGGGGAACGTACGTACTGCTTTCTTTGGCACGCAGTCGTCCACACATTTGCTGATGAAGTCTGTAGCGGTGGTGGCATACTCATTTAAGTTAGTCGCTGAGATCTTAAATATGGTCATTATGATATTATGTCGACTATGCGGTGTGTCGGCTATAATATTGCGGTCAGACTGCAATCACATTGGGGTGTGTCGGCTATGATATTGCGGTCAGGTTGCAATCACATTACGGAGTGTCGGCTATGATATTATGGTTAGGCTGCTATCACATTGCGGTGTGTCAGCTATGATATTGTGGTCAGGCTGTAATCACATTGCGTCGTGTCGGCTATGATATTATGGTCAGGCTGCAATCACATTGCGGTGTGTCGACTATGATATTGCGTCAGGCTGCTACCACATTGCGGTGTGTCGACTATGCTATTGTGGTCAGGCTGCGATCACATTGCGGTGTGTCAACTATGATATTATGGAATGGCTGTAATCACATTGCGGTGTGTCGGCTATGATATTGCGGTCAGGCTGCAATCACATTGCGGTGTGTCGGCTATGATATTGTGGTCAGGCTGCAATCACATTGCGGTGTGTCGGCTATGATATTACGGTCCGGCTGCAATCACATTGCGGTGTGTCGGCTATGATATTGCGGTCAGGCTGCAATCACATTAAGCTGTGTTTGCTATGATATTGCGGTCAGGCTGCAATCACATTGCGGTGTGCCGGCTATGATATTGCAGTGAGACTGTAATCATATTGCGGTGTGTCGGCGATGAAATTTCAGTGACACTGTAATCACATTGCGGTGTGTCGACTATGATATTATGGTCAGGCTGCTACCACATTGCGGTGTGTCAGCTATGATATTGCGGTCAGGCTGCAATCACATTGCGGTGTGTCGGCTATGATATTGCGGTGAGATGGCAATCACATTGCGGTGTGTCGGCTATGATACTGTGGTCAGGCTGTAAACACATTGCGGTGTGTCGGCTATGATATTGTGGTCAGGCTGTAATCACATTGCGGTGTGCCGTCAATCATATTGCGGTCAGGCTGCAATCACATTGCGGTGTGCCGGCTATGATATTGCGGCCAGGCTGCAATCACATTGCGGCGATCGGCTATGATATTGCAGTGAGACGGCATTCACATTGCGGTGTGACGGCTATAATATTGTTGTCAGGCTGCAATCACATTGCGGTGTGTAGGCTATGATATAGAACATAGAACATAGAACGATACAGCGCAGTACAGGCCCTTCGGCCCTCGATGTTGCACCGACATGGAAAAAATCTAAAGGCCATCTAACCTACACTATGCCCTTATCATCCATATGCTTATCCAATAAATTTTTAAATGCCCTCAATGTTGGCGAGTTCACTACTGTTGCAGGTAGGGCATTCCACGGCCTCACCACTCTTTGCGTAAAAAACCCACCTCTGACCTCTGTCCTATATCTATTACCCCTCAATTTAAGGCTATGTCCCCTCGTGCTAGCCACCTCCATCCGCGGGAGAAGGCTCTCGCTGTCCACCCTATCTAACCCTCTGATCATTTTGTATGCCTCTATTAAGTCACCTCTTAACCTTCTTCTCTCTAACGAAAACAACCTCAAGTCCATCAGCCTTTCCTCATAAGATTTTCCCTCCATACCAGGCAACATCCTGGTAAATCTCCTCTGCACCCGTTCCAAAGCTTCCACGTCCTTCCTATAATGAGGCGACCAGAACTGTACGCAATACTCCAAATGCGGCCGTACTAGAGTTTTGTACAACTGCAACATGACCTCATGGCTCCGGAACTCAATCCCTCTACCAATAAAGGCCAACACACCATAGGCCTTCTTCACAACCCTATCAACCTAGGTGGCAACTTTCAGGGATCTATGTACATGGACACCGAGATCCCTCTGCTCATCCACACTACCAAGAATTTTACCATTAGCCAAATATTCCGCATTTCTGTTATTCTTTCCAAAGTGAATCACCTCACACTTCTCCACATTAAACTCCATTTGCCACCTCTCAGCCCAGCTCTGCAGCTTATCTATGTCCCTCTGTAACCTGCAACATCCTTCCGCACTGTCTACAACTCCACCGACTTTAGTGTCGTCTGCAAATTTACTCACCCATCCTTCTGCGCCCTCCTCTAGGTCATTTATAAAAATGACAAACAGCAACGGCCCCAGAACAGATCCTTGTGGTACGCCACTCGTAACTGAACTCCATTCTGAACATTTCCCATCAACTACCACTCTCTGTCTTCTTTCAACTAGCCAATTTCTGATCCACATCTCTAAATCACCCTCAATCCCCAGCCTCCGTATTTTCTGCAATAGACGACCGTGGGGAACCTTATCAAACGCTTTACTGAAATCCATATACACCACATCAACTGCTCTACCCTCGTCAACCTGTTCAGTCACCTTCTCAAAGAACTCGATAAGGTTTGTGAGGCATGACCTACCCTTCACAAAACCATGCTGACTGTCCCTAATCATATTATTCCTATCTAGATGATTATAAATTGTATCTTTTATAATCCTCTCCAAGACTTTACCCACCACAGACGTTAGGCTCACCGGCCTATAGTTACCGGGGTTATCTCTACTCCCCTTCTTGAACAAAGGGACCACATTTGCTATCCTCCAGTCCTCTGGCACTATTCCTGTAGCCAATGATGACCTAAAAATCAAAGCCAAAGGCTCAGCAATCTTTTCCCTGGCTTCCCAGAGAATCCTAGGATAAATCCCATCTGGCCCCGGGGACTTATCTATTTTCACCTTGTCCAGAATTGCCAACACTTCTTCCCTACGCACCTCAATGCCATCTATTCTAATAGCCTGGGTCTCAGCATTCTCCTCCACAATATTATCTTTTTCTTGAGTGAATACTGACGAAAAGTATTCATTTAGTATCTCGCTTATCTCCTCAGCCTCCACACACAACTTCCCACCACTGTCCTTGACTGGCCCTACTCTTACCCTAGTCATTCTTTTATTCCTGACATACCTATAGAAAGCTTTTGGGTTTTCCTTGATCCTACCTGCCAAAGACTTCTCATGTCCCCTCCTTGCTCGTCTCAGCTCTCTCTTTAGATCCTTCCTCGCTTCCTTGTAACTATCAAGCGCCCCAACTGAAACTTCATGCCTCATCTTCACATAGGCCTCCTTCTTCCTCTTAACAAGTGATTCCACTTCTTTGGTAAACCACGGTTCCCTCGCTCGACCCCTTCCTCCCTGCCTGACTGGTACGTACTTATCAAGAACATGCAATAGCTGTTCCTTGAACAAGCTCCACATATCCAGTGTGCCCAACCCTTGCAGCCTACTTCTCCAACCAACACATCCTAAGTCATGTCTAATGGCATCATAATTGCCCTTCCCCCAGCTATAACTCTTGCCCTGCGGGGTATACTTATCCCTTTCCATCATTAATGTAAAGGTCACCGAATTGTGGTCACTGTTTCCAAAGTGCTCACCTACCTCCAGATCTAACACCTGGCCTGGTTCATTACCCAAAACCAAATCCAATGTGGCCTCGCCTTGTTGGCCTGTCAACATATTGTGTCAGGAAACCCTCCTGCACACATTGTACAAAGAATGACCCATCTAATGTACTCGAACTATATCTTTTCCAGTCAATATTTGGAAAGTTAAAGTCTCCCATAACAACTACCCTGTTACTTTCGCTCTTTTCCAGAATCATCTTCGCCATCCTTTCCTCTACATCCCTAGAACTATTAGGTGGCCTATAGAAAACTCCCAACAGGGTGACCTCTCCTTTCCTGTTTCTAACCTCAGCCCATACTACCTCAGAAGAAGAGTCCCCATCTAGCATCCTTTCCACCACCGTAATACTGTCCTTGACTAGCAGCGCCACACCTCCCCCTCTTTTGCCCCCTTCTCTGAGCTTACTAAAACACCTAAACCCCGGAACCTGCAACAACCATTCCTGTCCCTGTGGTGAGACGGCATATTGTGGTGAGACGGCAATCACATTGCGGTGTGTAGGCTATGATATTGCGGTCAGGCTGCAATTACATTGCGGTGTCGGCTTTGATATTGCGGTCAAGCTGCTATCACATTGCGGTGTGCCGGCTATGATATTGTGGTCAGGCTGTAATCACATTGCGGTTTGTCGACTATCATATTGCGGTCAGGCTTCACATTGCGGTGTGTCACCTATGATATTGCGGTCAGGCTGCAATCACATTGCGGTGTGTCGGCTATGATATTGCGGTCAGGCTGCAATCACATTGCGGTGTGTCGGCTATGATATTGCAGTCAGGCTGCAATCACATTGCAGTGTGTCGGCTATTATATTGCGGTGAGACAGCAATCACATTGCGGTGTGTCAGCTATGATATTACAGTGAGACGGCAATCACATTGCGGTGTGCCGGCTATGATATTGCAGTCAGGGTGCAATCACATTGCAGTGTGTCGGCTATTATATTGCGGTGAGACAGCAATCACATTGCGGTGTGTCAGCTATGATATTGCAGTGAGACGGCAATCACATTGCGGTGTGTCAGCTATGATAATGCTGTCAGGCTGCAATCACATTGCGGTGTGTCAGCTAAGATATTGCGGTCAGGCTGCTATCACATTGCGGTGTGTCGGCTATGATATTGCAGTGAGACTGTAATCACATTGCGGTGTGTCGGCTATGATATTGCTGTCAGTCTGCTATCACTATGCTGTGTGTCGGCTATGATATTGCGGTCAGGCTGCTACCACATAGCGGTGTCTCGGCTATGATATTGCGGTCAGGCTGCAATCACATTGCGGTGTGTCGACTTGGATATTATCGTCAGGCTGCTATCACATTGCGGTGTGTCAGCTATGATATTGCCGTCAGGCTGCAATCACATTGCGGTGTGTCGAGTATGATAATGCGGTCAGACTGCAATCACATTGCAGTGTGTCGGCTATGATATTACGTTCCGGCTGCAATCACATTGCGGTGTGTCAGCTATGATATTGCGGTGAGACGGCAATCGCATTGCGGTGTGTCGGCTATGATACTGTGGTCAGGCTGTAAACACATTGCGGTGTGTCGGCTATGATATTGTGGTCAGGCTGTAATCACATTGCGGTGTGCCGTCAATCATATTGCGGTCAGGCTGCAATCACATTGCGTTGTGCCGGCTATGATATTGCTGTCAGGCTGCTGTCACATTGCGGTTTGTCGGCTATGATATTGCTGTGAGATTGCAATCACATTGCGGTGTGTCGACTATGATATTGCTGTCAGGCTGCTATCACATTGCGGAGTGTCGGCTATGATATTGCAGTCAGGATGCAATCACATTGCGGTGTGCCGGCTATGGTATTGTGGTCAGGCTGTAAGCACATTGCGGTGTGCCGGCTATGATATTGTGGTTAGACTACAATCACATTGCGGTGTGTCGGCTATGATTTTGCGGTCAGGCTGCAATCACATTGCGGTGTGTCGGCTATGATTTTGCTGTCAGGCTACTATCACATTGCGGTGTGCCGGCTATGATAGTGCGGTCAGGCTGCGATCACATTGCGGTGTGTCGGCTATCATATTGCGGTCAGATTGCAATCACATTGCGGCGTGTCGACTAAGATATTGCGGTCAGGCTGCTATCACATTGCGGTGTGTCGGCTATAATATTGTGGTTAGACTACAATTACATTGTGGTGTGTCGGCTATGATATTGCGGTCTGGCTGCAATCACGTTGCAGTTTGTTGGCTATGATATTGCGGTGAGACTGCATTCACATTGTGGTGTGTCGGCTATGATATAGCTGTCAGGCTGCTGTCACATTGCGGTGTGTCGACTATGATTTTGCGGTCAGGCTGCTATCACATTGCGGTGTGTCGGCTATGATATTGCGGTCAGGTTGCAATCACATTGCGGTGTGCCGGCTATGAAATTGTGGTCAGGCTGCAATCACATTGCAGTGTGCCGGCTATGATATTGCGGTCAAGCTGCTATCACTATGCGGTGTGTCGGCTATGACATTGCGGTAAGACTGCAATCACATTGCGGTACATCGTCTATGGTATTGCGGTGAGGCGGCAATCACATTGCGGTGTGTCGACTACGATATTGTGGTCAGGCTGCAATCACATTGCCGTGTCTCGGCTATGATATTGCGGTCAGGCTGCAATCACATTGCGGTGTGTCGAGTATGATAATGCGGTCAGGCTGCTATCACATTGCGGTGTGTCGACTATGATATTGTGGTCAGGCTGCAATCACATTGCGGTGTGTCGGCTATGATATTGCGTTCCGGCTGCAATCAAATTGCGGTGTGTCAGCTATGATATTGCGGTGAGACGGCAATCACATTGCGGTGTGTCGGCTATGATAATGTGGTCAGGCTGTAAACACATTGCCGTGTCTCGGCTATGATATTGTGGTCAGGCTGTAATCACATTGCGGTGTGCCGTCTATCAAATTGCGGTCAGGCTGCAATCACATTGCGGTGTGCCGGCTAAGATATTGCGGTCAGGATTCAATCACATTGCGGTGTGTCGGCTATGATATTGCTGTGAGACGGCAATCACATTGCGGTGTGTCGGCTATGATATTGTGGTCAGGCTGCTATCACATTGGAGTGTGTCGCCTGTGATATTGTGGTCAAGCTGCTATCTCATTGCGGCGTGTCGGCTATCATATTGCAGTCAGGCAGCAATCACATTGCGGCGTGTCGGCTATCATATTGCGGTCAGGCTGCAATCACTTTGCAGTGTATCGGCTATGTTATTGCGGTCAGGCTGCAATCACATTACGGTGTGCCATTTATGACATTGCTGTCAGGCTGTTATCACATTGCGGTGTGTCGGCTATGATATTGCAGTGAGACTGTAATCATATTGCGGTGTGTCGGCTATGATATTGCAGTGAGACTGTAATCACATTGCGGTGTGTCGGCTATAATATTGTTGTCAGGCTGCTATCACATTGCCGTGTGTCGCCTGTGATATTGTGGTCCAGCTGCTATCACATTGCGGCGTGTCGGCTATGATATTGCAGTCAGGCTGCAATCACATTGCGGCGTGTCGGCTATCATATTGCGGTTAGACTGCAATCACATTGCGGTGTATCGGCAATGATATTGCGGTCAGGCTGCTATCACATTGCGGTGTGTCAAGTATGATAATGCGGTCAGGCTGCTATCACATTGCGGTGTGTCGACTATGATATTGCAATGAGACTGTAATCACATTACGGTGTGTCGACTATGATATTGCAGTGAGACTGTAATCACATTGCGGTGTGTCGACTATGATATTGCAGTGAGACTGTAATCACATTGCGGTGTGTCGGCTATGATATTGCTGTCAGCCTGCTATCACTATGCGGTGTGTCGGCTATGATATTGCAATGAGACTGTAATCACATTGCGGTGTATCGACTATGATATTGCAGTGAGACTGTAATCACATTGCGGTGTGTCGACTATGATATTGCAGTGAGACTGTAATCACATTGCGGTGTGTCGGCTATGATATTGCTGTCAGCCTGCTATCACATTGCGGTGTCTCGGCTATGATATTGCGGTCAGGCTGCAATCACATTGCGGTGTGTCGGCTATGATATTATCGTCAGGCTGCTATCACATTGCGGTGTGTCAGCTATGATATTGCCGTCAGGCTGCAATCACATTGCGGTGTGTCGACTATGATAATGCGGTCAGGCTGCTATCACATTGCGGTGTGTCAGCTATGATATTGCGGTGAGACGGCAATCACATTGCGGTGTGCCGTCTATCATATTGCGGTCAGGCTGCTATCACATTGCGGTGTGTCGGCTATGATATTGCGGTCAAGCTGCTGTCACATTGCGGTTTGTCGGCTATGATATTGCGGTGAGATTGCAATCACATTGCGGTGTGTCGACTATGATATTGCAGTCAGGATACAATCACATTGTGGTGTGCCGGCTATGATATTCTGGTCAGGCTGCAATCACATTTCGGTGAGTCGGCTATGATATTGCGGTCAGGCTGCAATCACATTGCGGTTTTTCGGCTATGATATTGAGGTCAGACTGCAATCACATTACGGTTTGTCGACTATGATATTGCTGTCAGGCTGCTATCACATTGCGGTGTGCCGGCTATGATATTGTGCTCAGGCTGCTATCACATTGCGGTGTGTTGGCTATGATATTGCGGTCAGGCTGCGATCACATTGCGGTGTGTCGGCTATCATATTGCGGTCAGATTGCAATCACATTGCAGCGTGTCGACTATGATATTGCGGTCAGGCTGTTATCACATTGCGGTGGGTCGGCTATGATATTGTCGTTAGACGACAATTACATTGTGGTGTGTCGGCTATGATATTGCGGTCAGGCTGCAATCACGTTGCAGTTTGTCGGCTATGATATTGCGGTGAGACTGCAATCACATTGCGGTGTGTCGGCTATGATTTTGCGGTCAGGCAGCAATCACATTGCGGCGTGTCGACTATGATATTGCGGTCAGGCTGCTATCACATTGCGGTGTGTCGGCTATGACATTGCGGTCAGGTTGCAATCACATTGCGGTGTGCCGGCTATGATATTGCGGTCAAGCTGCTATCACATTGCGGTGTGTCGGCTATGATATTGCAATCAGGCTGCAATCACATTGCGGCGTGTCGACTATGATATTGCGGTCAGGCTGCTATCACATTGCCGTGTGTCGGCTATGATATTGCGGTCAGGCTGCTATCACATTGCGGTGTGTCGCGATGATATTGCGGTCAGGTTGCAACCACATTGCGGTGTGCCGGCTATGATATTGCGGTCAGGCTGCAATCACATTGCGGCGATCGGCTATGATATTGCGGTCAGGCTGCTATCACATTGCGGTGTGCCGGCTATGATATTGCGGTCAAGCTGCTATCACTATGCGGTGTGTCGGCTATGACATTACGGTAAGACGGCAATCACATTGCGGTACATCGTCTATGGTATAGCGGTGAGACGGCAATCACATTGCGGTGTGTCGACTACGATATTGTGGTCAGGCTGCTATCACATTGCCGTGTCTCGGCAATGATATTGCGTTCCGGCTGCAATCACATTGCGGCGTGTCGACTATGATATTGCGGTCAGACTGCAATCACATTGCGGTGTGTCGGCTATGATATTGCGTTCCGACTGCAATCAAATTGCGGTGTGTCTGCTATGATATTGCGGTGAGACGGCAATCACATTGCGGTGTGTCGGCTATGATACTGTGGTCAGGCTGTAAACACATTGCGGTGTGTCGGCTATGATATTGTGGTCAGGCTGTAATCACATTGCGGTGTGCCGTCTAACATATTGCGGTGAGGCTGCAATCACATTGCGGTGTGCCGGCTAAGATATTGCGGTCAGGATGCAATCACATTGCGGTGTGTCGGCTATGATATTGCAGTGAGACGGCAATCACATTGCGGTGTGACAGCTATGATATTGCGGTCAGGCTGCAATCACATTGCGGTGTGTCGCCTTTGATATTGTGGTCAAGCTGCTATCACATTGCGGCGTGTCGGCTATGATATTGCTGTCAGGCTGCAATCACATTGCGGCGTGTCGGCTATGATATTGCTGTCAGCCTGCTATCACTATGCGGTGTGTCGGCTATGATATTGCGGTCAGGCTGCTACCACATTGCGGTGTCTCGGCTATGATATTGCGGTCAGGCTGCAATCACATTGCGGTGTGTCGACTATGATATTATCGTCAGGCTGCTATCACATTGCGGTGTGTCAGCTATGATATTGCCGTCAGGCTGCAATCACATTGTGGTGTGTCGACTATGATAATGCGGTCAGGCTGCTATCACATTGCGGTGTGTCAGCTATGATATTGCGGTGAGACGGCAATCACATTGCGGTGTGTCGGCTATGATACTGCGGTCAGGCTGTAATCACATTGCGGTGTGCCGTCTATCATATTGCGGTCAGGCTGCTATCACATTGCGGTTTGTCGGCTATGATATTGCGGTGAGATTGCAATCACATTGCGGTGTGTCGACTATGATATTGCAGTCAGGATACAATCACATTGTGGTGTGCCGGCTATGATATTCTGGTCAGGCTGCAATCACATTGCGGTTTGTCGGCTATGATATTGCGGTGAGATTGCAATCACATTGCGGTGTGTCGACTATGATATTGCTGTCAGGCTGCAATCACATTGTGGTGTGCCGGCTATGATATTCTGGTCAGGCTGCAATCACATTTCGGTGAGTCGGCTATGATATTGCGGTCAGGCTGCAATCACATTGCGGTTTTTCGGCTATGATATTGAGGTCAGACTGCAATCACATTACGGTTTGTCGACTATGATATTGCTGTCAGGCTGCTATCACATTGCGGTGTGCCGGCTATGATATTGTGCTCAGGCTGCTATCACATTGCGGTGTGTTGGCTATGATATTGCGGTCAGGCTGCGATCACATTGCGGTGTGTCGGCTATCATATTGCGGTCAGATTGCAATCACATTGCAGCGTGTCGACTATGATATTGCGGTCAGGCTGCTATCACATTGCGGTGGGTCGGCTATGATATTGTCGTTAGACGACAATTACATTGTGGTGTGTCGGCTATGATATTGCGGTCAGGCTGCAATCACGTTGCAGTATGTCGGCTATGATATTGCGGTGAGACTGCAATCACATTGCGGTGTGTCGGCTATGATTTTGCGATCAGGCAGCAATCACATTGCGGCGTGTCGACTATGATATTGCGGTCAGGCTGCTATCACATTGCGGCGTGTCGACTATGATAATGATGTCAGGCTGCTATCACATTGCGGTGTGTCGGCTATGATATTGCGGTCAGGCTGCTATCACATTGCGGTGTGTCGGCTATGACATTGCGGTCAGGTTGCAATCACATTGCGGTGTGCCGGCTATGATATTGCGGTCAAGCTGCTATCACATTGCGGTGTGTCGGCTATGATATTGCAATCAGGCTGCAATCACATTGCGGCGTGTCGACTATGATATTGCGGTCAGGCTGCTATCACATTGCGGTGTGCCGGCTATGATATTGCGGTCAAGCTGCTATCACTATGCGGTGTGTCGGCTATGACATTACGGTAAGACGGCAATCACATTGCGGTACATCGTCTATGGTATAGCGGTGAGACGGCAATCACATTGCGGTGTGTCGACTACGATATTGCGGTCAGGCTGCTACCACATTGCGGTGTCTCGGCAATGATATTGCGTTCCGGCTGCAATCACATTGCGGCGTGTCGACTATGATATTGCGGTCAGACTGCAATCACATTGCGGTGTGTCGGCTATGATATTGCGTTCCGACTGCAATCAAATTGCGGTGTGTCAGCTATGATATTGCGGTGAGACGGCAATCACATTGCGGTGTGTCGGCTATGATACTGTGGTCAGGCTGTAAACACATTGCGGTGTGTCGGCTATGATATTGTGGTCAGGCTGTAATCACATTGCGGTGTGCCGTCTAACATATTGCGGTGAGGCTGCAATCACATTGCGGTGTGCCGGCTAAGATATTGCGGTCAGGATGCAATCACATTGCGGTGTGTCGGCTATGATATTGCAGTGAGACGGCAATCACATTGCGGTGTGCCGGCTAAGATATTGCGGTCAGGATGCAATCACATTGCGGTGTGACAGCTATGATATTGCGGTCAGGCTGCAATCACATTGCGGTGTGTCGCCTTTGATATTGTGGTCAAGCTGCTATCACATTGCGGCGTGTCGGCTATCATATTGCGGTCAGGCTGCAATCACATTGCGGTGTATTGGCTATGTTATTGCGGTCAGGCTGCAATCACATTGCGGTGTGCCGGCTATGATATTGTGCTCAGGCTGCTATCACATTGCGGTGTGTTGGCTATGATATTGTGCTCAGGCTGCTATCACATTGCGGCGTGTCGGCTATCATATTGCGGTCAGGCTGCAATCACATTGCGGTGTATTGGCTATGTTATTGCGGTCAGGCTGCAATCACATTGCGGTGTGCCATTTATGACATTGCTGTCAGGTTGTTATCACATTGCGGTGTGTCGGCTATGATATTGCAGTGAGACTGTAATCATATTGCGGTGTGTCGGCTATGATATTGCAGTGAGACTGTAATCACATTGCGGTGTGTCGACTATGATATTGCAGTGAGACTGTAATCACATTGCGGTGTGTCGACTATGATATTGCAGTGAGACTGTAATCACATTGCGGGTTGTCGACTATGTTATTGCTGTCAGGCTGCAATCACATTGCGGTGTGTCGGCTATGATATTGCTGTCAGGCTGCAATCACATTGCGGTGTGTCGGCTATGATATTGCCGTCAGGCTGCAATCACATTGCGTTGTGTCGGCTATGATATTGCGGTTAGACTGTAATCACATTGCAGTGTGTCGACTATGATATTGCGGTCAGGCTGCAATCACATTGCGGTGTGTCGACTATGATATTGATGTCAGGCTGCTATCACATTGTGGTGTGTCGGCTATGATATTGCAGTCAGGCTGCAATCACATTGCGGTGTGCCAGCTATGATATTGTGGTCAGGCTGTAATCACATTGCGGCGTGTCGACTATGATATTGCGGTCATCCTGCTATCACATTGCGGTGTGTCGACTATGATATTGCGGTCGGGCTGCAATCACATTGCGGTGTGCCGGCTATGATATTGTGGTCAGGCTGTTATCACATTGCGGTGTGTCGGCTATGATATTGCGGTGAGACAGCAATCCCATTGAGGTGTGCCGGCTATGATTTTGCAGTCAGGCTGCAATCACATTGCGGTGTGTCGGCTATGAAATTGTGGTCAGGTTGTAATCACATTGCGGTGTGCCGTCTATCATATTGCGGTCAGGCTGCAATCACATTGCGGTGTGCCGGCTATTATATTGCTGTCAGGCTGCAATCACATTGCGGTGTGTCGGCTATAATATTACAGTGAGACGGCAATCACATTGCGGTGTGACGGCTATGATATTGCGGTCAGGCTGCAATCACATTGCGGTGTGTCGGCTATAATATTGTTGTCAGGCTGCAATCACATTGCGGTGTGACGGCTATCATATTGCGGTAAGGCTGCAATAACATTGCGGTGTGCCGGCTATGATTTTGCAGTCAGGCTGCAATCACATTGCGGTGTGTCAGCCATGATATTGCGGTCAGGCTGCAATCACATTGCGGTGTGTCAAGTATGATAATGCGGTCAGGCTGCTATCACATTGCGGTGTGTCGACTATGATATTGCAGTGAGACTGTAATCACATTGCGATGTGTCGGCTATGATATTGCAGTGAGACTGTAATCACATTGTGGTGTGTCGACTATGATATTGCTGTCAGGCTGCAATCACATTGCTGTGTGTCGGCTATGATATTCCGGTCAGGCTGCAATCACATTGCGGTGTGTCGGCTATGATATTGCGGTCAGGCTGCAATCACATTGCGGTGTGTCGGCTATGATATTGCGGTCAGGCTGCAATCACATTGCGGTGTGTCGGCTATGATATTGCGGTCAGGCTGCAATCACATTGCGGTGTGCCGGCTATGATATTGCGATCAGGCTGCAATCACATTGCGGTGTGTCGGCTATGATCTTACAGTCAGGCTGCAATCACATTGCGGTGTGCCGGCTATGATATTGCTGTCAGGCTGCTATCTCTATGCGGTGTGTCGGCTATGATATTGCGGTCAGGCTGCAATCACATTGCTGTGTGTCGGCTATGATATTGCTGTCAGGCTGCTATCACATTGCGGTGTGCCGGCTATGATATTGCTGTTAGGCTGCTATCACATTGCGGTGTGTCGGCTATGATATTGCAATCAGGCTGCAATCACATTGCGGCGTGTCGACTATGATATTGCGGTCAGGCTGCTATCACATTGCGGTGTGTCGGCTATGATATTGCGGTCAGGCTGCTATCACATTGCGGTGTGTCGCGATGATATTGCGGTCAGGCTGCAATCACATTGCGGCGTGTCGACTATGATATTGCGGTCAGGCTGCTATCACATTGCGGTGTGTCGCGATGATATTGCGGTCAAGCTGCTATCACTATGCGGTGTGTCGGCTATGACATTACGGTAAGACGGCAATCACATTGCGGTACATCGTCTATGGTATAGCGGTGAGACGGCAATCACATTGCGGTGTGTCGACTACGATATTGCGGTCAGGCTGCTACCACATTGCGGTGTGTTGACTATGATATTGTGGTCAGGCTGCTATCACATTGCGGTGTGTCGACTATGATATTGCGGTCAGGCTGCTATCACATTGCCGTGTCTCGGCAATGATATTGCGTTCCGGCTGCAATCACATTGCGGCGTGTCGACTATGATATTGCGGTCAGACTGCAATCACATTGCGGTGTGTCGGCTATGATATTGCGTTCCGACTGCAATCAAATTGCGGTGTGTCAGCTATGATATTGCGGTGAGACGGCAATCACATTGCGGTGTGTCGGCTATGATACTGTGGTCAGGCTGTAAACACATTGCGGTGTGTCGGCTATGATATTGTGGTCAGGCTGTAATCACATTGCGGTGTGCCGTCTAACATATTGCGGTGAGGCTGCAATCACATTGCGGTGTGCCGGCTAAGATATTGCGGTCAGGATGCAATCACATTGCGGTGTGTCGGCTATGATATTGCAGTGAGACGGCAATCACATTGCGGTGTGACAGCTATGATATTGCGGTCAGGCTGCAATCACATTGCGGTGGTTCGCCTTTGATATTGTGGTCAAGCTCCTATCACATTGCGGCGTGTCGGCTATCATATTGCGGTCAGGCTGCAATCACATTGCGGTGTATTGGCTATGTTATTGCGTTCAGGCTGCAATCACATTGCGGTGTGCCATTTATGACATTGCTGTCAGGCTGTTATCACATTGCGGTGTGTCGGCTATGATATTGCAGTGAGACTGTAATCATATTGCGGTGTGTCGGCTATGATATTGCAGTGAGACTGTAATCACATTGCGGTGTGTCGACTATGATATTGCAGTGAGACTGTAATCACATTGCGGTGTGTCGACTATGATATTGCAGTGAGACTGTAATCACATTGCGGGTTGTCGACTATGTTATTGCTGTCAGGCTGCAATCACATTGCGTTGTGTCGGCTATGATATTGCGGTTAGACTGTAATCACATTGCAGTGTGTCGACTATGATATTGCGGTCAGGCTGCAATCACATTGCGGTGTGTCGACTATGATATTGATGTCAGGCTGCTATCACATTGTGGTGTGTCGGCTATGATATTGCAGTCAGGCTGCAATCACATTGCGGTGTGCCAGCTATGATATTGTGGTCAGGCTGTAATCACATTGCGGCGTGTCGACTATGATATTGCGGTCGGGCTGCAATCACATTGCGGTGTGCCGGCTATGATATTGTGGTCAGGCTGTTATCACATTGCGGTGTGTCGGCTATGATATTGCGGTGAGACAGCAATCCCATTGAGGTGTGCCGGCTATGATTTTGCAGTCAGGCTGCAATCACATTGCGGTGTGTCGGCTATGAAATTGTGGTCAGGTTGTAATCACATTGCGGTGTGCCGTCTATCATATTGCGGTCAGGCTGCAATCACATTGCGGTGTGCCGGCTATTATATTGCGGTCAGGCTGCAATCACATTGCGGTGTGCCGGCTATTATATTGCTGTCAGGCTGCAATCACATTGCGGTGTGTCGGCTATAATATTACAGTGAGACGGCAATCACATTGCGGTGTGACGGCTATGATATTGCGGTCAGGCTGCAATCACATTGCGGTGTGTCGGCTATAATATTGTTGTCAGGCTGCAATCACATTGCGGTGTGACGGCTATCATATTGCGGTAAGGCTGCAATAACATTGCGGTGTGCCGGCTATGATTTTGCAGTCAGGCTGCAATCACATTGCGGTGTGTCAGCCATGATATTGCGGTCAGGCTGCAATCACATTGCGGTGTGTCAAGTATGATAATGCGGTCAGGCTGCTATCACATTGCGGTGTGTCGACTATGATATTGCAGTGAGACTGTAATCACATTGCGATGTGTCGGCTATGATATTGCAGTGAGACTGTAATCACATTGTGGTGTGTCGACTATGATATTGCTGTCAGGCTGCAATCACATTGCTGTGTGTCGGCTATGATATTCCGGTCAGGCTGCAATCACATTGCGGTGTGTCGGCTATGATATTGCGGTCAGGCTGCAATCACATTGCGGTGTGTCGGCTATGATATTGCGGTCAGGCTGTAATCACATTGCGGTGTGTCGGCTATGATATTGCGGTCAGGCTGCAATCACATTGCGGTTTGTCGGCTATGATATTCCGGTCAGGCTGCAATCACATTGCGGTGTGTCGGCTATGATATTGCGGTCAGGCTGTAATCACATTGCGGTGTGTCGGCTATGATATTGCGGTCAGACTGCAATCACATTGCGGTGTGCCGGCTATGATATTGCGGTCAGGCTGCTGTCTCTATGCTGTGTGTCGGCTATGATATTGCGGTCAGGCTACAATCACATTGCGGTGTGCCGGCTATGATATTGCGGTCAGCCTGCAATCACACTGCAATGTGTCGGCTATGATATTGCAGTGAGACAGCAATCACATTGCGGTGTGTCGGCTATGATATTGCGGTCAGGCTGCAATCACATTGCGGTGTGTCGGCTGTGATATTGCGGTCAGGCTGCTATCATTTTGCCGTTTGTATGATGTCACATTCTGATTTATCTGGTGTCAGAATGCGTTGTGTTTGCATCACGTTGCGGTGTGTCTTCTATCACATTGTGGTCGTTCTGCTATCATGTTGCGCTATGTCTGCTGTCAAATTGTGGTCTGCCTGCTATCATATTGCGTCTGCCTGCTGTCACATTGTGGTCTGTCTGCTATGAAATTGCAGTGTGTTTGCCGTTACATTGATGGTGTCTCAGCTATCACATTGCGGTGTGTCTACTGTCACACTGTGGTGTCTCTGCTGTCACAATGCGATGTGCCTACTATCATATTGCCGTGCGTCTGCTGTCACATTCCGGTGTGTCTGTAATCGCATGGTGGTTTGTCTGCTGTCACATTCACGTATTTCTGGTATCATAACGCTTTCGACTGTCACATTCTGGTGTGTTGGCTATCACAGGGCGTTTTGATGGCTTTCACATTGCGCCACATATCCAATCACATTGCGCTCTCTGCTATCACATTGCATTGTATCTGCAATCACATTGCGATGTCTCTGATATCACATTGTGTTATTTCTCGTATCACACTGCGGATTGTCGGCTGTCACATTCTGGTCGTGGCCTATCACATTGAAGTGTGTATGTTATCAGATTGCGCCATATTTCCTATCATATTGCATGTCATATTATCATTGTCTTTTGTCTGCTTTCACATTGCACCGTAGCTGTTGTAACATTGCTATGTTTCTTCTATCACAATGCTCTTTTTCTTTCACATTGTGGTGTGTTAGCTATCATATTTTTGCGCGGTGTCTTATGTCACAATGCGGGGTGGCTGCTGTCATATTCTGGTGTGTCCCCCGTCACATTGTCGTGTCTCTGATATCACATTGCGGTATCTCTGCTCTCACATTGATGTGTATCTACTATCACATTGCGGTGTGTTCGCTATTGCATTGTGGTATCTCTGCTGTATCATTGTGGTGTGGTAACTATCACATTGTGGTTTCTCTCTGTCACATATGCAATGTGTATAAACGAACACACATTCACAGATCTATACACAAACTCTCCCAGACAAACAGAAACCCAATCAATATTGCCCTGCAGTAAACACGGTAAAATTAAAGATTGCCCTTCAGTAAACAAGGGCAGCACGGTAGCATGGTGGTTAGCATAAATGCTTCACAGCTCCAGGGTCCCAGGTTCGGTTCCCGGTTGGGTCACTGTCTGTGTGGAGTCTGGACATCCTCCCCGTGTGTGCGTGGGTTTCCTCCGGGTGCTTCGGTTTCCTCCCACAGTCCAAAGATGTGCGGTTAAGGGGTGGGGGGTTGTCGGGTTACGGGTATAGGGTGGATACGTGGGTTTGAGTAGGGTGATCATGGCCCGGCACAACATCGAGGTCCGAAGGGCCTGTTCTGTGCTGTACTGTTCTATGTTCTATGTTCTCAGGTAGGATTAAACAGAGCCCACAGTAAAATTCAACAGTGCACAACAGTAAACAAGGCATAATTAAACAGTGCCCTACAGTAAACAGTGTAAAAGTAAAAAGTGCTTTGCAGTCAACAAGGTAAGATTAAACAGTGCCCTATAGTAAACAATGTAAAATTAATCAGTGTCGTACCATAAGAAAGATAAAATAAAACAGCCCGACAGTAATCAGGGTAAAATTAAATTGAACGCTACAGTCAGCAAGGTAAAGTGAAAAAGAACCCTACAGAAAACAAGCTAAAATCAAATAGTGCCCTGTAATAAACAAGGCAAACTTAAAAACAGAGCCCTAAAGTAAACAAGGTAAAATTGAACAGAGCGCGAAGTAAACAAGTTAAAATTAAACAGTGCCCGACAGTAACCAGGGTAAAACTAATGTTATGGGCCAGGGTTTAGAGAACACCAATGTACATGATACAGTTCATCTGACCAACACGTTAATAGATTTTGATAATGTGGAGCATAAGGGCCCACGTTACAGGTGTGATGCAACAGAGATCAACAGTATTTTTCAAACAGAACAATATTTATTCTATGATTCCTGTTAACATTTTATAAACCCACATAAAATCATCTACCAACTAGCACTACTGATAACCCCAAAAAAGATACAGTACTGAATGCAAAATTAACCCTCAGTAACTTTCCTAACAATATCCATCAGCCAGAACACATTTTAACAAAGACAGTAAGTTTGACCAGTTATCACTTTCAAATTATCAAGTGATCTAAAGACCTTGTTTAACATGCAGAGACACCAGTATACATCTACTTGGTTTGAATGCAGCTCTCCAACTCAAAGCGAAACTGAAACGTAGATCCAGAAGAGCTTCCAGTTGAAAACGAAAGTAAAAAGTGGAATAACATTCCAGCTCAACCCATACAATGACATATCACTGCAGCCATTTGATAAAACACACTTTTCTTAAAGGGACTCTCACATGACACAGAACAGAGCCCTGCAGTAAGCAAGGCCAAATTAAACAGTACACGACTGGAAATACGATACAATTAAACAGAGCCCTCCAGTAAATACGGTGAAATTAAACAAATTCCTACAGTAAGCAAAGTAAAATAAATAAGAGCCCTACTGTAAATTAGGTAAAAATATGATGGGGAGATGCCGGCGTTTGACTGAGCTGAGCACAGTAAGAAGTCTTACAACAGCAGGATAAAGTACAACAGGTTTGTTTCAAACACTAGCTGTCGGAGTACTGCTCCTTCCTTACTATTTAATTCGCCTAAGGAAGGAGCAGTACTCGGAAACCTAATGTTTGAAACAAACCTTTTGGACTTGTACTTGGTGTTGTAAGACTTCTTTTTAATGTAAAATTAAGCAGTTCCCTGCAGTAAACACGGTAATAGTAAACAAGAGCAATACAGTAAGCAAGATCAAATATAAACAGTACGTTACAGGAAACACGGTCAAACTAGAGAGTTCCCTACAGTGATCAAGAAAAAATAAAAAATTAAACATAGCCCTTCAGTAAACACGGCAAAATTAAACAGTTCCCTAAAGTAAACAAGGTAAAGCAAATCAATGCCCGACAGTAAACAAGCAAAATTAAGAATTCCACACAGTGAACAAGGTAAAGTTAGACAGAGCCCGACAGTAAACAATGCTAAATTAAATAGAGCCCGACAAATTCAAGGTCCAATCAAAGAGTGGCATACAGCAAACAAGGAAACGTTAAACAGAGCACTACGTTGAACAATATCAAATTAAACGGTGCGCTAGAGTAAACAAGGTAACATTAAACAGTGCCGGACAGTCAACAATGTAAAATTAAACAGTGCTCTGCAGTCAACAAGGAGAAATTAAACAGAGCCCAAAAGAAACAAGGCAAAATTAAACAGTGTCCTACAGTAAACAAGGTAAAATTAAACAGAAAACTACAGTTAACAAGGCAAAAGTACACAGACCCCTAAAATAATGAGGCTAAAAATAAACACAGCCCTTGAGTAAACCTGGAAAAATGAAAGCGGTCAC